>NW_007252954.1:910582-990670 GCF_000164805.1 Carlito syrichta | reverse complement strand
ATCTCTCACAGAAACAAAGATCTGAGTATCACATGTTCTCACTCATAAGTGGACCTTGAACAACTATCGTAATACTATAAGAAAAGGATTGACAGTGGTGGGAAACTATGGGAGGGGTAGGGAGGGGCAGTGAGGTGGGATTAACGGTAGTCGATATCTGTCTGGGGATGGGGGGGGTCACACCTCATCAACAAGGGTACCTGCACAATGCATATTTGTATACTTAACCCTTAACTGTACCTCACAATTTTAAAATAAAAAATATGTTAAAAAAATGAAAAAGATACTTAAGTAAAATTGTTAAAATTAAAAATAATAATAATTGTGTTAGATTTCACTAAAAAGAGTATATCTTGTTTTTAACTTTGTCTTCCAATTGTGCACAATTATATTGTTGCAAGAAAAAGAAAGAAAATAAATAAAATTAGGCAAAAAAAAAATATATATATATGTATATATATTGCTGTCTTCCTCCTTCCCCCGCTCCGAGACTGCTTCTACAAAAAATTATTGACAAATGGAATAAAAGTTGACTGAGCTCTACTGTGTGTGTTTATGATAAGAATTGTGCTAGGAAAGGTGGAAGACACAGAGCAGGTATTTAGGTTGAACTGTGTGGAATTGCTACTTTTTTTGGGTGAACTACAGTAGATCGTTTTTATCTACAACAATATCAATTTCATATAATTAGTTGTATTACAAAGAAGGTCCATTATTCAACAAGTATTACAAGTTAAACAAAATAAGGCATGCAGATTGCCTAACCTACTGCTTGGTACATAATCATCACTCAGTAAATGGTAGTTATTTTTGTCAGTATGTACTTACCGTGGGCAGTGGTTGTAGGTTGGACAGAGTATTATGACCATCAGTCAGCTTTAATCAAAGGCCTAAATGTGATCCTTCTATTTGAGTTAATAGGTCAATGATCTAAGAACTCCTTTCTATCCACTCCCTTCCTTCAGATTAGCCCATTTACATGATGAAGGAGACCAAATCCTCAGGCTGGCTTGGCTGTGGGGGTGATCTCTGTCTTATTTCTCCACCACATTTCTGTAGAACAGCCAACATCTGGGATAAACCTCAGTGTTTTCTCAGATCTGCTTGCAGTCCAGTTTTTTGAGGAATATTAACCTTGTTTCTAATTTGTGAAATCTTCATTTTGCTCTTTTAATCCATAACTATTTTCATATAAACTGCAACATTGAGAATTATAAACCAAATTTGATGGAGATGACAAATCGCAGTTTTGGATGATTATATTTGATATAACAGCTGGAAAAGGAAAGCTAGAAACATGACAGAGGCCAATAAAAAGCTTTCTTTGGCATGGGGTAGCATATTGTCATAATGTTCCCCCAAAATTGAATTGCCTTTTAAAAAAAAGAACTGCAAGAATATTTGAAGAAACGCAAATATTTTTTAAAAAGTTAAAATAAACCTTTTTTTTGTGAAAGAATGTTTTCAGTACCATCAATTTTCAGCCTTCAGAATTTTTCAGAGAGTAGTTCATTCACTAAGGAGACAAAAAAACTTTCAGGGTTCTAGGAAGCAATTTTCAAAAACACTGACTTTCCACTCTTTTCCTATTTTTTTGCTGTTTAAAATCAAACTTGGAAGCAAAAGGATTTATGAACTACCTGATATAAATGATAAATCCTAGCACTCTGAGTCAATATCCTCCCTGTGTATTTGAATCCCCAGGATTTTCAAGAAATAAGACTGAGAAGTCCTCAAGGAATTTGGACTCATGAGTTGGTGGTGGTGGTGAAAACACACACACTTTCACTCCACCCATCAGTGCAGACAAGGGTGATTTTTCCAGGATGGTGACCTTTGAGCAGAGCTGGACAAAGAGTCTTTGAACCTGAGAAAGAAAGAAATCAGCTGGAATATGTTTGAGAATAGAAAAAGGCCAAACCGTCTGGAGTTAAGAGGGAGGGGAGAGACATGAGGCCATGTGAGAAGGCAGACAGTTAGAACTAGGTCTTGAAGAGCCTCTTGGGGAGGAATAGGGTTTGTACTTCATCTCTGTTCCTGCCCCACTAACTTTGTGATTTTTATGTGTAAAAAGGGGGAGATAGAACAATAGCTACCTCGGAGAGTTGTTTTAGGTCAAGCGATTTGATGTGTGCAAAATGCTTAGACTTGTGACTCATATGTAGTAAGTGTTCAATAAATTATAGATATTATTATTATTATTATTGGAAGAATGGAAGGATTTTAGCAGGAGAATGATAGGATGTGATTTACTCTTCAGAAAAAGTCGCTCTGGAGGCTGGAGGGAGAGGGGAGAGAGGCAGGCAGACCAGTTAGGAGACTTTTTTTAGAGCCCCTCTGAGAGATGATAACGGGGACAGAGTAGGAAGAGAAGGAAAGAGGTGGCCAAATCTGAGATATTTGTTGTGGTGTAACCAACAGGTCTTGCTGACAGATTGATTGTGGGGTGTGAGGGAAACAGAAGATTCAGAATACTGCTTTGCTTTTAGCCTAAGCAACTGAGTGGATGCTGGTGTGATTTACTCAGCCAAGGAACACTTTGGGCAATAAGTGGTGAAATTACCCTATTGGACACCAAAATAACTGAAAGAAATATGTCTGGAGCAGCTGCTCTACTCCTGACTCCACGGTGGGTGCCCTGAATTGGGTACTTCATTTGCTTCCCACAAGACCCTGTACGTTATTGTGGGTCCTATTTGTTCAGAGGAAGAAATTGAGTAAGAGAAGAAAATTGATGGATCAGGGCCACCTGACAAACAAGTGGCAGAACGAGGAAACCCAATGCCCATCCACATGTCACAAATCCTCTTCAATCAAATCATCCAACCTGTGTGTGAAGGGTTTGGGTGAATGGGAAGAGAAGCAATGGATATGCTTATAGCAGTAAATAAAATGAAGGAAGGAATGAATCATTGGCTGAGTTTTTCACTTCTTAGCCACAGTTATAACTTTGGTTGGAACAGGGCAAGATAGCTAACAATGTGGAATGCTTTTTGACTTGCCCACAAAGCTTTCTGTTCAATATTTCATAGGGTTGCATTAGTAGTTTTGAGCATTTTAAAACAATTATATGAAATTATATGAACATGAAAGTCCTTTTCAGAAGGTCAGTCAGTTTCCTCTTTGAAGAAAGTATTAGGCAGCTCTGGACTTGGAGTGATTTAAGGGTAGAACCACATGGAGACAGAGGAATGTCTATGGTGACCTCTCATGAGAGTCTCCTCTCATTTCTGATGCACATGGCAAAGTTTGAAGATAAAAGGTGAGTTAATCGTGTTGTGATTGGGGTCCATTCATATTGAATACAAAGCATAGAGCTATAGTGCAGAATCCTGATTTAAGCAGTTTCTGCAAATGGGTTTGAACTACAGACCTTGGATTGTCTAGGCCTCTACTTACACAACAAATGCCCAAATAACATTGTTTCATTCAATGTTGTTTTCTTACCATATTGATGAGGAAAATAATGGATACCTGGCTGGGGCCACTGTCTGTGTAGTGTCTGCACGGTCTCCCCATGTCTGTGTGGGTGTTTCCTGGGTACTCCAGATTCCTCCCACATCCTGTGGCTGGGCTGGTTGAGTGAACTGGTGTGTCTACATGGCCCCAGTGTGATTGGGTGTAGGTATGTGAGTTCACTCTGTGATGGGATGATGTTCTAGCCAGGGCTTGTGCCCTGAGCTGCTGGGATAGTCTCTAGTCACTCATGACCCCAAACTGGAATAAGCAGGTCAATGGTTATCACTTGTTTTTATTAATCTTTCCTTTTTTTAATTTTTAATTTTAAAGATGTTGGGGAATATTTCTTAAGTGTATGCATAGTTCAAATTTATTTCAATGTTTAGTATCAGAAGTGTATTGGTCTTTATTCAAAATTTGATAACGTTTTTGTGAGCACAAATATGTTGTAGAAACTTAACTGCTGTCTGTATCAATTAGCCTGTCATGAAATTGGTTTTCTTATACCTCACTTCTCTTAAAGTTGCAGTTTCCAAGAACCGATTGATGACCTTAAGCGAGGTCTTACTGTACCTGTAAGTCTGATCTCTGGCCCTCTATAGTTTAGGTCTTTGCAAAAACATTTTCCCTTAGTCATGTTTCAACGTTATGCGCTTAGCATTTAGCAATGGCATAACTGCATAGATGGCAGAACTGCATAGATGGCAAATATCTGTGATACAACTCAAATTAGTTTCAGCACAAAGGTGACTTGGCTCAGGTAACTGAAAAATCCAGGGATAACCCTCTCAGGTGTGACTGTACCTAGTTGCTTCACTGCACAATCATGAATCTGCCCTTTTCCATCTTTCTTATCTTCTGATTGACTTTGATCTCAGGAAGGTGCCCCTCAATGAAGCAGAAAATTGACCACCAGCAACCCAGGCTTTCATTCTATCAGTTTAACAAGCCCAGTGAAAAGAGAAGACCTCTTTTAAAATGGTTTCTCAGTAAGTTACATCAGCCTAGAGAGAACACCTTTATCTAACGTATTCATTCATAGAGATGCCCTTTTCTGATTCTTACAGAAGTGCCTCTGGCCTCAAAGAGATTGAGAAAGAGTAAGAATGGAAGCAGTCAGGTCACTTAGGAGGTCTTGCAGTCACCCACGTGAGAGAGGATGGTGGTGCTTGGATTAGATCACGAGTTGTAAAGATAAGGAGAAGTGGATAGATTCAAGGTATGTCTTTGACTGAATCAAGGGCATTTATTCAACAAACATAATGAGTCCTGCTCTAAGCCAGACCTGTGTGCTAAAGCAAGAGATACAATGGTAAACAAGACATAATCACAATCTAGAATTGTTCATGGTCTATGGGTTAAATAGATGTGTAAACAGGGAATTCTTATACTACAAAGTGAATGCTTTCAAAGAAATGTGAGCAAAGTGCTATGAGAGTCCAGAGGGAAAAGCAATTATCTCTGAGGAAGAGACAGGAGACTTAAGGTACGTGATAGTATTTGAGTTGGACCTTGAAGTATAAGTAGGAGTATTTCAGGTGAAGAAATAGGCAAAGGAAATTTCAATGGAAATAACATGAGCAACAATAAGAAGGAATAAAATAGAGTGAGGCAAGTGGGGTAGATGGAGTCAGATACAGAAGGATCCTGAATGCCTCTTCAGGGAGTAGGATTCAATGTAGGAATTCTGAATCTGAGGTGCCATATATTTATTATCCACGGGCACAAATACAGCATGTCTAACTATTAGTTCTTTATTTGAGTTTTTTTTTTTTTTGAGTTAGAGTCTCACTCTCGCCCAGACTGCAGTGTGGTGGCCACTCCCGGCCACCGCAGCCTCGACCTGCTGGGCTCCGGTGATCCTTCCGCCTCAGCCTTCCAAGTAGCTGGAATTACAGGTGTGTGTTACCACGCCCGGCTGATTTTTTTGATTTACTGTAGAGATGAGGTCTCGCCAAGTTGCCCAAGCGGGTCTCGAACCCGCGAGCTCAGGCAATCCACTCACCTCAGCCTCCCAAACCGTGGGATTAAAGGCTGAGCCACCGAGCCCAGCTTATTTGAATTTTAAATGTTTATGTTTATAGCAGTTATCACACTATGTTTACTACATAACTTCTTATGGGATTTTTCCCATAGTAAATTTTGCTATATATATTTCTCAATCATGATATTACATTGTAAACATGAGATGCAACTCTGTTGTACTGAATGGACACTGAAGAGTCAGTGTTGGTTGTTGCCTCATACATTCCTAAAGTGCTCTAGAAAATTCAGTGTTACCAGTTAGAATTCTTTTACTTGCAAGCAAGCTAAAACTCAGCTCAACTGGGCCCCAACAATGGAGGGAATTAATTGCTGCACACACTTGAGATGTCCACTGTTATTGTATGGTTCGATCAGGGCTCTGACTCTGTCTCAGGTTTCCTTAGCTCTCTTCTTTGTGTGTTGACTGTATTTCATTCTCAGTTCATTCTCAGGCTGGTTCCCCTACTGACTGCAAAAGAGTAGTTATGACTGGAGCTACCTGCCTTCTAATTTACCTCCAGGGAAGAGGGAAGTTTCCTTTTAGGCACGTCACACAAGATTCCTGACTTGCACCCTGATTGGATAAACTCTGAGCCCTGGGCTGGCTAATTTAGTCCTGGATTGACTTAATGTTAAGAGAGATGAAATTACCACGACAGCCTGAAACAGATTCCAGGTACTGGAGGTTTGTCCAGTTCACTCAGCCAGCCCTCATGGTGTAGAATAGATCTCATTAATCTCATAGGTCTCATCTCACAGAATAGATGTTACGGAGATGAGCATAGGCTCCCTCACAGTTATAGTAAAACCAAACCAAACCAAACAAAACCAAAATCACAAAATTCCAATGCTCTGAATTATTTAGGTAATTGGGGGAAATGTCGTGGCATTTGTTATGTAGGAGAGAGAGCTAAAATTTTGGTGGACAGTTGTGTGGATTAGGTTGAGGAAAATGTGCATTAAATATTTTGGTCTGACTTGAATAGGGAGTGAAACGAAGATCAGTCTTAAACCAGTTATGAAGAAAAGGTTTCCCAGATGAATTAATAAATAACACTGTAGAAAGGGTTGAGTTTATGGGAGTAAATTCTTTGCAAATGACCTTAAAAGATGCATTTATGCATAAGCGCCATGTGTCGTACACAAGCCATCATTAACTGTGCATTAAAGCACCGCCTTCCCTACTTACACTTGACAGCCACCATGTGCTTAACCTAGTTCCAAATACAGTCTTAGCAGAGAAATATTGAAAACTGAATTTCTCTTCAAATACTCTGCTATGCAGAATTTTTGTCCGTTCAGAGTGAATTTTCTATGTTAACTTGGGCCCATTCCCATTTACCAAATGCTGAGGAATGACACATAGTGATTTTGGAGTCATTTACACTAGTTCAGTTTCCTGCTCTGCTTCTTACTAGCTGTGTGACTCTGGGTGATTTATTTGGCCTTAGTGAAATACATCTTCCTCATCTGGAAGGTGACAACAATGATTACCTACAATAGCAGAGTTCTGGGGATGAAATGTGGCAGTGTTTGTAAAATGCTTGGCACAAAAAAGATGCTCAATAAAAGTGAGCAAATATTAATATAAAAAACTCATTTATGAGTGGACTTGATTCTCTTGATTGTTCCAAGCACAACTTATCCATACTGCTGAAGGTACTGAAATGAGCAAAGCGCACTCTCCTAATTTGGCAACTCTATAGCACATTTTTAGTCAAAAGATGGGTGTTAGATAAAATTGTGATTTTGGTGGGTGATGGTGGAATTTACATCTGTAGATTCAGGTATCTGTGTTTTCATCTCTCGAGCAATAGAGAATAAGGGTGTTTAAAATCATAGCAAAGAGATGCACATTGTTTTGTCTTCCTTGGCCTCCTCCAAATGCTATTTGTTTTTGTTCTTCCGGTTTTTGAAAGGAATCCTGGGAACTATTTTTGAGAGTTTTAAGTCCAATACCAAGATGCTCAGATTCTGAGCTTCCCAGCCTGATGGTGGAGGCAGAGCTCTCTATATCTGAGCCCTACCCCTCCACACCAACGCCTGCCTCAGCCAAAAGTGGTGGGTGGTCTTGCTGTTCTCTCTGTTTTAGGAACTGTCCCACCTAGGCACATGGAGAGAGTCAGCTGTTAAACTCTCGTCTTCCTGGGGTGTATGTGCTTAAGCTATTGCCAGAAACTTAATGTTGTTTTAATGCATTTTTTGTGCATATGTGAGAATCCATTTTCCAGGACGGCTGATGGAGGACATGCACCCCTCTTTTTATGACTGAAAGCCAGCTAAAGATTCAAATACAAGGTTTATTCTGGAACATACAATGGTGGTTTCTTCTCCCTCATCTTCCTTCATTTGGGCATCAGTTCTTTTATCTTTTCCTAAAAAAAAAAAACAAACAAACTCAAACAAACAAAAAATCCCCCCAAAACTCAATACACTGTAACTAGGATGTTTTTCAAAACTAGGAACACTTCAAAACAAGTTTAAATAGAAACGAAATCAGTTTCCAAATGTCTTGTTAAAAAAGCAGATGTTTTATATTTATTATATCATTTTTGTTTTATCACCTTGCAAAATTTTACAGCATGGAATTTTATTTAATGCAGTGGCATTTTGAATAGCAATATTAGACAGATGTATTTGCTTCATATTCGGGAACTTTTTTTTTCTCTTTGGCAGGATATTAAAACTGAAACTAATGTAACCTGGTGTTTCGGGAAATGTGGACGAGGCATTTTGCTTATTGGTAATTGAAAACAACAACCATCTCCCCTCCAAATGTGACCCTCAAAAAATAAGCTCCATTGCTTAGATAAGTGATTAAATGTTTTCAGAATGCCAGAAGTTCAAATGAAGCCACTTTAAGGAAGACTTGGCTTCTCAAGTGCAGGAACTGTATCTTTTGACTTTTGCTGTATGGTGCCAGCCAGGGCTTAATAAATCGTGCTGTTGATTTGTTGCTTTTGCTGGTCTAGGATTTTGCGAGGACATATGGCACAGATACAGATCACAATACTAAAAGATGGAATTATTTTCAGGCATGGCATAAATAAGCCAAATCCCATCCCCAACCCCCCTGAATTTGTAACCCCCTTTGCTCCTCCCCCCCTCGTCTTAATTCGCTTTTTCAAGATGTTCCACTGGTTCCCTTAATGAGGGGATCAGCTGGATGTTCACAATGGAAAAAATGCCAGCTTTGTTTTTTCTGTTTTTGTAAAATAAGTTTTCCTTCTACAGGCACAGACAGGTTTCTGGCTGTCTCCTAACCAAACCACAGACTCTTTGTTGGTTCTCACACCCTCTGGGTTACAACAAAATCCCCTATTAATTAAACTGAAATTATATCTGAAATAAATTACTTGGTGAAAGAAGCCCACTGTGGCATTTTTTTTCCTAAAGATGTTTAAAATAATTAATGAACCATTTGGTGATTGGTGACATTTTTGATAACTCTTAAAGTGCCAGAAAATGTTGATATGTAAATAATCTCCATTTACTCTAGAGCCTGAAGTCAGATGATTGAGCAATATGTATTTTTTCCCCTCCCTAATGATCTCGTTACTTTTTGGGGGGATGGAGAGGAGAGGGTGGTGGAAAATGTTCTTTGAAGATAAATTCACTTTTTTATTTCCATAGTATATAGTCTTTCTCCTCAATCTGAAAGTATCTTCATTCCATCCAAAGTTATAACCCTAGGCATTAATAGGTTAGACCAGCGGTTCTCTACCTTATGGAGGTTGTTTGGTATAGAGTTATTGCAAGGGGTTGTCAATCTATAAGGGTACCAGGCATTGTACAGGTACCAAAAAAAAAAAAAGAATGTACTCTTTGTGTGTTCCTTCATTCAATAATACTCTCTTGAGGCTCAAAATACTATGTTCTAAGCCCAGTCATAGGCACTGGGGATTCAGTGGGGGGAATAAAGCATACACAGTCTCTGCCCTTCACAGAGCAAACAAGTTAGTGTAGGAGCAAAAAATAGAAAAAAAAAAGCAGACTATGTCAGGTTGCACTGAGCAAAGGACTAGAGAGTCTGTGCAACAACACAGAAAGGTCCAGGAAGACCTTCCCATGAAGGTGACATTTGGACAGAGATCCAAGGGAAGTGAGGAAGAACGTTCTGTGAGTAGTGGGAGAAGAACACTTCTGGCAGAGGAACTGGCAGCAACCATGGCCAGAAATGGGCAGGTCAAATGGTGGGTTCATCCAGGAATATCAGAGCTTTCTGGCTGGCTGCCATAGGGAAAGGTGAGGAAGATAATAGCCATTTGACTTTTGGAGCATGGCGACTGAAAGTCCTTTCCCACAGCATGCCCTCCGACCACTTAGCATCTGTTTGGAGAAGGCAGGGCCACTTTGTACATCATAGAGAGGAGGACTTCAGCAAGCTCCTCTGAGCAACTGGGTGAAGGACGCAGCCTTGGTCACACAGCTGAGACTGAAACCTAGAGCCTTGACTTCCACACTGTGCTTGTTTCAGAATAGATTACTGTTTCCTACTAAGAAGTTGGTCCTAAGGCAGAACATGATAAAAATGTTTTTCTCCCCTCAAGTATAAGCTGGAATTAGTGTCTTGCCTTGGAAACATAGAGTACAGAAAGGGAAAAGTTGTTGTAAGTTTATAGTGGAGAAAGCCGGTAGACCACCTTAACCACATGATCATAGTGAACCTTCAGTGGTACTGTGTGTTTTTCTACCATGTACCTCCTGAGTGGTGGAATGAGAGGGCACTCAACTCTGTGATATTCTTCTCCCAAGCCCATATCTCCAGAACTAGCATGAGAAGGGCATCAGACAAAATTAAATCGAGGCATTTCTGTCAAATACCTGAGCAGTACTCAAAAGTAGCAGGATCATGGAAAACCAGAGAAGACTGAGCAGCTGACTTAGACAAGGGGAGACCAAGGAGATGACTGAATGCAGTGAGTTGTCCTGGACTGGAACAGAAATAAGACATTAAAGAAAAAGTTAGTGGAATCCAAATAAAGTTTGGAGTTAGGTAAGAGTAAAATAAATAAATAAATCATGCCATTTAATAAATTTTGTTTATTCTGCTCAATTACAGAAAAAAAATCTACACCAGCCATGGGTGCTTTGAAGGTGACCCTGAAACCACAGGTGAACTTGTGGTGTCCTTGAGACTGCTTTGGGCTTCAATTCACCCCTGTTGCCATAGTCAGAACTCAGGGGAGGGGCCTTCACAGGTGGGTGAGGCACTGGGCACTTCAAAGGTACTGCCTAGATCCCTGATGGATGGATTTTAATGTCTGCAGCGTGGCATACCATAGGACTTCTCCTCTTCTCCCCCAGAAGTTTTCTGCTTCCAGAACAATTAAAGACTGCAGGTAAAAAGGATTTAATTAATGCACAAAGCCTAAGAGAATTAAATATCCTTAAGACTTTTTAGCAGAAATAGTTGCAGGAATAGAAGCAGTCCTTAATTACCCCATCCAGCTCTCTGGTTTGCTGCCTCACACAGAGATCCCAGTTTCTGAGGGGAGCTTGTGAGATGTGAGGGGGAAGGAGGCATTGCCAGGAGAAGATCCTCCCCGGCTTGGGCCCCAGTGACCAGGTTGCAGAAATGGACCTTCCCCACCCCACTCCATAATGAAGGCACTTGTAGATGTTTGGAAATCACAGTTTGTATTATGAAGCAGGCTTTTTTTATTTTTAAAGAAAAGCTATTTTTTAAAACCACCACTGTCTTGTGCATGGTTTTGCTGGGTGAATGGCTTCCTCTTCAAAGGGACTGAAGACTATTAGTTGATGGAGAGGCTGATTTCCTCCAGGGGAAACTCAGGGACTGGTCTGATCGCTGTCCTCCTGCCCACCTCCATTTCCCGAAAGAAAGGATCTAAGAGGGTCATTCAGTTGTTAGAGGCTACTTCCCAGGTGGCTAGTGTTGGCCTTCAGTTTCTGCATGTGCAGCTCTGTGGCTCCAATTGTCAACTTTCTAAGAAGATTCTCTGGGGCTTGGTAGCTGTGCCATCCTTGATGGCCTCTGAAGCTGGACAGTAGAGATGCAAGGTTCTACTGGTTGACCTCATTATCTCTACTCCACTGGGCTAGGCAGTCCTAAGAAGCAGGGATGGGAAGACCCTGAGCACATCTTGCCTGAACATCTGGTCTGGGGCATGAAGAATGATACTCTGAGGCAGACTAAGGCCTCCCTTTAGTGTGCTCTGCCCTTCTTATGGCTTTCTCAGCATAGAGCAGTAGCTGACTTCATATTCATTCTCAGCTCATTTACCCTCCCTTCCTGAGAGGTGAGGGGGCTTTGGATCCAGCGACTTCGAGACCCAATTCTGACTTTTCCACTTCCCTGGGTGACTTTGGAGAGATTACTTAGCCTCTTGGAGTTTTATCTGTAAGTGCGAATGAGAAGAACTATGTCACAATTTCTGTGAAATTGCTAATGGTATACAGCAAGTTTCTTAGCACGACTGACATTTTGGGTCAAATAATTCTTCGTTTGAGGGGCCATCCTGTGTACTGCAGGATATTCCGCATCATCACTGGCCTCTTCCCATTAGATGCCAGTGGAACCCTCTGTCCTCAGTTGTGACAACCAAAATGTATCCAGACATTGGCAAACGTCCTGGAGGAAGAAGAGGGGATAAATTGTCCCGTGATGAGAACCACTGGCCTAAAAATAAAATATCGTTTGCATGGCTCATAGCACTTAGGTAGCAATTGGTGGAGGCTCACTCCTCCTGCCTCCAAGATGCCATGGAACCTGGTAAAGAGAAGCAGAGCAGAGTTTCTCTTTCCAGCCATTTTAAAGTCAAAGTGGAAAAAGGGACACAGTCTGATGAAAAAGATACTTAACAGTGCAAACTGCAATTGGGATATCGGTTCCTTGAAATCATGGCATTGAATACCAAGATTACTGGATAGAGGAGGAGAGTTTAGAAACAGTCCGATAATGGGAGAGATACCTGAAGAAAACTGGGAGTAAAGTCCAGGATGGATATAGAAGCCCAGAAAAAAAAGCAGTTCTGTTATGGTAATGACTTGGCTGTTCATGCACCCTGGACACACCGGGCTCCCAAGTTTTAAGGAACAAGCTCAGCCACTTATTCAAGGGTCAAGTCATAAACTCAGTGACTTCTAAGCAGATAGTCTATGCTGGTGAAGAAAAGATTACTCTCATCAGGTAAAAATATCTCCTGACAGAAGATTGAAACATTAAAAAATAACATTGCGTTTACATATTTTGTGGGTTCCCTGCCTGCAGGTTTGACAATAAAGCTATTAAAGCTATTGTAACTCATCCTCCTCAACTCTTCCCTCTTTATAGCCAGTAGGGAAGAGGATACTGATGTCTGCATATAGTGACTAATGTGGTTTTTCTATAAACCTATTTCCATGGATACCAAGGTAGCATTAATTACCAAAGGAAACAAAGTATATAATCGTGGACTTTAGAGTTGGAGTGGACTTAGTAATTTCCTTGGTTTTAATAAAGAAGAAACCAAACTCCGAGAGATTCAGTGACTTGGCCAAGGTCACCCAACTCATTAGGGCCAGAGTCTTAGTTGATTCAGTCTAACTTTTATGCCTCAAGCTTTCCTTTCTGATCTGCTTCTGGTATTTTAAGGAAGAGCTTTTTCCTCTTGATTTTTGCATCGCTTTAAAAAAAAAAAATCACTGAAGCAAAACCCCATGAAACACAAAATAATTTCCTTACAACCTCAAGGTAAAATTTCTCTTGTGTCTGATTGTTTTTCTTGTGGTAAAATATACATGACATAAAATTTGCCATTTTAACCATTTTTGTGTGTTCAGTTTAGCGATGTTAAGTACATTCACATTGTTGTGCAGCTATTATCACCATTTATCTCTATAACTTTTTTGTCATCCCTACGGGAAACTCTGTCCCCATTCAATTACTTCCCAATCTCCCTTTCCCAGGCCATGATAAACCACTGTGCTACTTTCAGTCTCCATGAATTTGACTATTCTTGGTACCTCCTATAAGTGGAATCATACAATGCTTGTCCTTTTCTGTGTTTGATTTTAAGTTCTTTGGCATGTTGGTTCTGAATTTGAAAGCTCCATTCCAAACCTCTAGGTTCTATATGAATCATATGGTATTCTCCACCCACAGCGGATAATTTTCTCTTCTTTGTCACTCTTGACTCTCTCCTATAATCCATTTTTAGGGTAAAAAGGCAGTCAGATGTCAGCAAAGAAGGGGACTTGATACTTCTCAGTGGAAGAGGAATAGACCCTTCCTCTGCTTTCCCCAAGATCTTGAGAGGACCCAGGGGGAGACTTTGCTAACCTGTACTCAATGGAATGAACCAATCCCCCTTTGGGTTTCTGGTAACCACCACAGTCTAAGGAAATCCTTTCCCGCCGGAAGAAAATACGAGTTGAAATGAATGATGAGTTTAAGATGCTGCTTAGTGTTCTTAATTTTTTAAATTGTGGTTTTCTATCATTTCATATATGCTCTTAGAAGTCTTTCTGTGGCGGACGTGTCTGAAATATTAAAAGTAAATAAATAAATAGAGGATTGTCTTTTGAGCGCCTGGCAGCTTTGCTTAGGTCTGAGGAATCTAAGTAGTTACAATTTTTAGTTTTCCTAGATCCTGTAAATGCAAGTGTCAAACAGCTGCCAAAGTCATCAAGATAGCTAAGGATTTAACCGTTTAGATTTGTCACATTCATTCAGTGTTAGCTTGAATCTAACTTTGTACCTCATGACAGGTTAATCTTCACTCTCAGAGCCCTGAACAGTAGGCATTTCCTCTTCCTGGCCTTACTATTGTCTCTCTGGGCAGCTTTTGCATGGGCTGCCCTTACTAATCCACAGGGGAAGGCAGTCCTTGTGCTGGTGCTCAAGGATGACCTTTTGCCTTGTGGTATGTGCATGTCCTGGCCCCAGACAGCAGTGTTTGCAAGTCACAGGTGGCTGTCCTATGGGAACATTTGGCTGCATGCAGTATGCTCTGTATATTGGAAATGGACCACTTTGCCAGCTGGAAAAGCCACCAGGTACGTTCCTTCAGCCAAGACTGTGGTTGCTCATTCATGGGCCATAAATGTGCCAAACCCTCACATCTCAACATGGAACTTCAAGATTGCCATTTCTCTTTGGCAGACCCAGATGAAGGCTTTTTTGATGTGCCAAGATGCAGGTCTTGTAGCTGACCATTCATTGTTGCAAATAACATGCATTGGCCTTGAGAATCAACATCAGTGGGTCTCAACCCAGGTAGCACAATGGAATCAAGCAAGAGCTTTACAAAAAAATGCTGCCTGGGAGATTGTGGTTTAATTGGTCCAGAGTGGGGGAATCTGAGGCAGCTGATTTTAATATTTTAATATGTAACCAAATTTGGAAACCACCGTTTGAAATTCTTGAACCTATTTTCAGAGCAAAGCATGCCTACTTCTTGTCTATGCTGGTGATTATAAGGAAAACGATGATGATGTTGATCAGAGCTAACATTTATTGAAACTTGCTATGTGCCAGATCCTGCTATGAGTGCTTTTACATACCTCATCTCAGATCCCCTTTGCCACGATCTTATATGGCAGATGTTATTACTGTCCTTATTTTAGGCTTGTGGAAACTGGGGCACGGGCAGTAAGTCACTCTCCTAAGATCACCCAGCTAGTATGTGGCAAGACCCAGGATGATCTCGTACTTAGCTGCTGTACCCATGAAGAGTGATTGGACTATTAGACTCGGAGCCTTTCGGCTGAAGATGCTTCAAGGTGCAGGAACCCCTAGCCTCCTCAGAAATGGCTGTTGTGCTATTGGCTGTTTTTTGTTGTGGAACTAGGTGTGGACATTGCCAGACACAGAGTGGGGACATTGGAGTACAGGACGTAGCCCCGGCGCCTCCTAGGGGCCTCTACCGTGTCTGTGTGGACAGCCACTGCCGGATGGCAACGCCTGCCGTGACTTCTGAACTTAAAGGAAGTGCTGTTAGGAGGAAGCATTAAGGAATGATTGAAGGCAAGGACAATAATGCTGAGGACTTTCCCTGACGTTGCATTAATGGGAGAACGTGGAAACTCAGCTGGTTCCCTTTAACTCTTCCTTGGCTCTCCTGCAGATGCTTTTAAGGGCATCAGGCCGGGCCTTGCAAACCATTACTCTTTGGGGATCACTGCACATCTCAAGTTGTTTTGCAAGTCTTTGGGCTGTTCAAAATGCCAAGCATTTTTTCCTATGGAAATATGCTCTGTGTGGTTCTGATTAATGCCCTCTCTTTTGCTGTTTTCCTGGACTGCTTTTCATTTCCTGCTGCTTCCTACAGCTTTGTTCCGTAGTCCAGGTCTACCTCCTCTTGTCCACCTCGCACTCTTCTCCAGGTGGCCTCCATTTTCCTTCTCTGCCTCATGGCATTCCTGGTCCCAAATCCCTCTTCCATGCCCACTTTGCCTGTGAAGTCTATGAAATACGATACTACTTGCTATTGCTTTCTTCCAAACCTTGGTCAAGATAAATGAACAAAGAATCACTTATGATACAGTCATTTCTTGACTACCCTCAGCTAATTGTCATCTGATGATTTTGTGGAGGGTTTTTTTGTTATTTGTTAGTTTATCTAGTAATTTGTTTGTCAATTTAGGGTCCAAACGTGGGTGAGGAGAATGTCTATCTCATTATGCTGGCCTCAGGCCACCGCTTGCTAAACACTGATCAGTGTGAAGCCAACGATCTTTAAGTAGGGGGTCTTCACATTCATGAAATAGAAATGGGACACCAAGGCCTTGCATAAGTTAGCATTATTGTATATTGTAGCCAACCCTTCCTCGTGTGGCTTGTGGATTTTTCCAAGTCCGTCTTTTCGTCTATCAATTTCATTTATCAAACTGCTTGGCGCTTATAAGGCAGATGCTTGGGGAAAGTGCATCCCAGATTAATCAAATCAGCTGTTTGGCAACTCTTGCCAGGGAAGGTGATGTCAGGCAGGAAGTTCAGCTCTAGGCACACTCGGGTTTGGAGGTCAAATGGCGGTGTCATTTATCTATGCCAAATCCTGCTGTCCTCTGCCCTCCCCCAAGTGCTCTTTGCCCTTGGCCAGCAACCTTATCTGCATTTGAAAAAGAGCCGCAGTTGCAACAGCACCCTGAGTTTCAGCATTCAGTCAGCCAGGAGAGCAACAAGAATTCAGGTAGGCATCTGCTGGGATTCAGCAGCAGACACAAGACAGCAGGAGGTCCAGGGGCCACATCTTTTTCCCAGGCCACCGAAGGTATTTCTCAGGTCAGAAGCAAGGATGTTGGTGAGAGTGGGAGGCAAGGAAAGGGTGAAAGAAAACAGAGCAGAAGAAAGCAGGCTTTCACAAAGGAAAGTTGCCGATTCTGTCTGTGATCAATCACGCTTAACAAAGAGACCAGTGACGCAGCCTTGTTTCCCCCAGAACATCGCCATTCTTCCATCCAAAGCCTATCAGAAGACACTGACATTAATTTCAATGAATGTCCCTGTTCTTGTTGGCAGCTTTTCCAACATGGATGGAGCTGATGGGCTGACAGCAGTGATTTTTTATTTATTTATTTTCTTGATGTGGTCCTGGGTGGTAGGAACTACCTTCACAAGAGGCTACCCATTTTCCTAGATGTGTCCCCAAAAATGTCAACCTCAACTATAAAGCTGAAAAAGACATTTCACATACATAAAATATGTAATTAAAATGATGAATTATTGTAAGATAGAATATTAGCCTTGTGACATTTTAATCTGAACGCGAGAGCGAGGGAGAAAGAGAGCGCAATCTGAAGCGCTCAATTAAATTTAGAATTCCCCCCCTCCATTGTTATGAATAAATAGAAAAGATTCTGTAGCAGTCGGTGGAATTATTAATTGCAACTAGTGTAGAAGGTGCATGCACCATATCATGAAATGGAATATCATTGTTAGTGACTATATTTCTTGGTAATTAAGGCCCAGACTAATGATGCAAGTTTTCTCCAGCATGATTTTCATCTGATTATGAGGCTGCTTCATTAAGAGCACTCAGCCTAACGAGCTGTAGCTGTAATAAAGTAATTTTCTGTCTTGTGCTCTGATTGATAAAGAGTTTCTATAGCTAAAAGGAATTGAAAATATAATTATAATTAGAAATGGTTGAATAAAGTTATTACAGGATTGCTGAAGGGTAGTGCAATTGACACCATAATGTTTTTTTGGAAGTGCGCATCTTAAAATTAGACTTTATAAAGCAACAAAACTCCTTTGCTAATAACTGGGCCGAATGTTGCTGCTTCCATAAAATGAACATTTAGATTAAAGGAAAATGAGACTTTCCCACATTGTTCTCGACAAGAAAAACATATGCAAGAAGAATGCTGTCGCCTTTCTTCCCAGCATTCTTCCCTCGTGAAGTAAAGCTTATGAACATACTTTTTACTCCATTTATAATAATTTTCCTTCTGCCATATGTTGGAAAAAGATCTTTTTGATTAAACTGATGTCTTTTTAAGCATACAGAATAATTTTGGAGTTTCTCCTTGCCAATGTGCAAAGAGTTATGCTGTCTTTTTATATATTTATATTTATGAAGCAGTGGGTTTCATATAATTTTTCAAATGTAGAGGGTTTCTTCCCCCTGCCTTTGTCATTTATTGGTTGATATCAAAATATAACTGGGGAGGCTACAAGATTCTGACCCCCTCCTATGGGAAATGCTAATCAACTTTTTATCCTAGAAACCTTATTTCTTTTTATGATGTTCACATTTATAAACCATGAAAACTCCTTTAGCGCAGTCCTTGGTGTGTATGTCATTGGATATGTCTGCAATATTGACATATAAATCTATGGCAGTGGTTTTATTTAGAATTAGCTGATATACTTTGTGCTCCAAATTAGTTTCACATATTTAATTTAGTCTCTTTCGCTCCATTTTAGCTCCCTGTGCTGCATGAAAAACATGCATATACTTTAAAGCTATATGGTTATGGAAATCTATGTTACACAAACTTACCCGGATATTGTTAGGTCTGGGCTGAACTGAGGAGTAGGTCTTCCCAGATCCACACTTTTAACAGATTATTTCAAAGCTCCATTTTTATACTGATTCTGACAATTGGAAAGACTTTTAGAAATTTTGAGAATCCTTTCTAGCATATTATAGGGTAATAAAAACATGTTATTGGAATGCCATTACTAAGATTAGAAAGGGAAAAAAAAGAACAGAATTTTATTGGTTGTTCATTGAAAATGTTAGCTGTGATTAGTTACATAATCCTACATTAACCTGTAAATTAAAATTCCTTGGTGCAATTTGATGGCTGATTTAATTTTGTCTTTCTTTGTTTGCCGCAGGCTAATTCCATTATGAATTCTTTATACAGCCTTTTCCCTCAATGATTAGCAGCTTCTCAAGTTCTGATTACTATTGTACACTTAGCACTACATAAAGCCGGGGATTAATATTCCCCAGAAGAATTGTTGCTATGGATCTGCTCTGTTCCTTCTAAGAGATGTTTCTGCAGCTTCAATTGTCCATAAATTATGATCTCTAGTGAATTATCAGTGGGAGTGAGCTGAGCTTAACAAGCTGAAGAGTGCACTCTAGTTCGGAGAGAAAAAGGCAAGGGAGAAAGAGAAAAAGAGATTCTCAATTATTAATTGTGAGGTTGGATCATTCAGAAGAAGTGGTGTTTTTTCCCATCTCTAGCCCTGTAGACATGAGCAAATTTGAATGAGGTTGTGGGTTAAGACAGAAGGTTTTGAAATCTTTCAGTATTTAGTAATCCTGACAGCCCAGAATGTCTTAATTACCTGTAAACAGAAAGAGAAGATGCCGGTTCTGCTACCCAGTCACGCGGCAGGGTTAGAGGGTGTGTTTTATTTTGAGGAGTGGCATTGTCTTAATTTGTAAAGTGTGATTTCTCCATCTGCCAATCAGTTTAGGAATATGTATTTGGGTAGTATTGTTTTAAGACATCACTGGGAATAGCAGAAGACTTAAACGGCATTGACCTAAGAATTTTTCAAAAATGAGAAAGGCTTTTCTTAAGAACCTGGTATCTCAGATAAAGTTGATCTGTAGCTTGAGAAAGGTCTCAATTTTGCTTTTGCCAGGACTAAAAATCAGTGTTTAGATAATACTTGGACACACTTCCCCTGGGGAAGTCCATTACAAGGGGCGGTGTGTAGGGCTTGCTTTGAACGTCAGCTTGGATATACCCAGACATCCATTCCTCCCACTGTGAAGCACTGTCTGTTGGATGGTGTGCCGTGGGGGCAGAGGCTCTTACTGGCACAGACACTGGGAGCGAGTTTAGCCAGAGAAACCGTTGGAATCTGGCGGAGACCACCAAGTGTGCTGAATTGCTAGCTTTTACTCACACATGTTCCAGGCTAAGAGAAAGAAACATTTGAATAATCTGTTGTGTAAAGGGATTCTCTTTTCTTCCTTCACTCTTTTCCTCTCATTAAATTTCCTTCTTCCGTTCTCGTCTCTTTTTCTCTTTCTTCTCTCTAGCCTTCAACCTTCTTTTTTGGGGCTTCTCTTTTCCTTTTCTTATTTCTCCCCCAGCCACTCTTCCCCAAAGAGCTACAATCCTGAAAATGTGCTGGCATTTTAAAGTTAAAGCAAAAAGGTGAATTATATTGCTACTTGGAAGCCAGCTAAGGGCGGAGTCCTGAGGGAAGTGAGATAAAATAACGGAGTCTGAGAAATGCACTTAACAGAACAGACACAGCGGAAAGAGTCTTTTCCAGGAATTATCACTTCCCAGTTTTCCAACTGCAAAGCAGCAAATCATACATATACTAAGGCAAGGCAATTCTGTTATTAGGAAAGTGGTTCCTTTGAGTCATTCTTGAATCAGAGTCTCAGATTGTACTGAGCAGTACCTGGAAGTGGAAGTAGTGCCAATGTTATCAGGATCCTGGTTTCTGCAGCACAATTTGTGTTAATTTCGGTATGTGCACACAAACATACATGCACATGCACATACACACATGCAAATCCCTGCAATACTTCTAAGAGTGATAAGACGTTATTAATAATTAAGCCAGGACAAGAGGCATAAGTGAGACTGTCCTTGGCAAACAGGACACGTGGTCACATTAATCTCAGTGAAGGACTGCAGTCAAGGTCTCTGAAGACGAAGTCTCCTCTCAGAGTCCTATGTTCACAAGATTGCCTTTTCTTTTGACCACTGGGCATCTGAGCCTCCCTTTCATGTTTAAGGAATTCAGATGCTGATGGATCTTGTTAAGAGCCAGAAACTGTTCCCTACTCTTTGTTTTCTGAAACCAATTTACATCTAGAATACAACATATGACCCTGGTTTGCCCACTAGGCACATTCCCTGGAACTTTGGCTTGGGGGCTAGTGATGCCAAGAAGGGGTCTCTGAGGAGCTGCTTATAGTTTTCAGGCGCAGCAGAGATGGAGGTCCTACCTTGCCAGGTTGGGGACAGTCTGTGAGGACCAGGTTTCAGATCCTGGGTACATAGCCAGGCGTGGTAGCGCGCGCCTGTAGTTCTGGCTACTTGGAAGGCTGAGGCAGAAGGATCGCCAGAGCTCAGCAGGTCGAGGCTGCGGTGGCTGGGAGCATGCCACTGCACTCCAGTCTGGGTGACAGAGTGAGACTCCAACACACACGCGCACACACACACACACACACACACACACACACACACACACACACACAAGATCTTGGGTACAGCCCTTGACACCTAGTCTCCCAGTCTTTTCTTGTCCTACTAGGGAGAATTACTATCTTATCATCAAGAAGTTGTTGTGGGAATCATGTGACACCATGTGGAAGTCAGTTACATCATACTGGTCAAAATGCATGTCTCCATTCCACAAACAGGTGAGCCTTGTATTCCAGGAGCAGGGTCCTGAGTGCCAGGTCAGAGAGTGATAGAAGTGTCATCTCTCTATTTCTTGAAATGTCAGCTCTGGCTCCTGAAGGGCATACTCACTTTATTTAGCCCTGGAGGCAGGAACAGGGAGCCAGAGTCTAACTAGACCATGCTCCTCAGAAGGTGCACACTCTCTGTCAGTTCTTAATGCTGTGCTTCAGACAAAAATCTGATTTCATGCATTCTTATTCCTGGCCCCTCCCACGAAATGCTAAATGCCAATAGTGCTTTCCCCAAAATTGTGACTACCCAAATCCCCCTCTCCACCCAATATGAGATGTCCCTTGAGGGCAGTATAAGCCCGGATAAGAACCACTGAATTACTGTATTCTTTCAATCACATACAATATGCTTCCCAAGAAAGGTTTGACAAGTACACTTTGATCCATTTCATGACATTTCCAGTATCATTCCGTGTCCTGGTGATGCTTTAGTGTCCCTTACAAGCCAAGCCTTTCAGAACTCCCCCTGACTCTACCTGCCCTTTAATCCTGTTGCCTGGAATGGGCTTGGGGTAGGGTACCAAAGGAGGTTCAATAAAGACAGAGTTCACTTACTTGATTTAACAAACAATTCATTTTGGAGCCAAATTTGAAGGAAAAAGAAAACTCCCATTACTTATTCTATTTCAAGCAGTATCATTTTCACTTGTTGAAAGTTAGTGCTATCTAGGGCTCCTAGAACTTTCTCCCTCAGAGGACTGAGCGCAGCCCCCTAGGCAGGAATCTGGTCCTCCAGAGACCCTGGGGAAATGTCTACTGGCCACAGGAGGAGGCTTGTTCTGTGTTAAATGACACCAACGGTCCCAATTTACATTGTTCTATAAATCCAGAGCCTTTTCACCCATGTGCTCAGGCAGCTGTCTTCCTAAGCCACGTGGCAAAGACCACATGTTTGGTAGGTAGAGGGATGGAATATTTGAGACAGAAATACCTGGTGTAGTGTGAATAAGGGTAGGATATCAGGAGAGTTGAAGTGACTCTTACCAGATGATCATCATAACAGCAGCTCACACTTACCATGTACTGGGCACTACTCAAAAAGTAACCTTTCTAAATATTGGTTAACTTGATCCTTGTGATGATTCTGTTTGGTAGTTATTATCATCTTCACTGTTTTACAGATGGGAAAACTGAGGTACACAGAGGTTAAGAAATTAACCTGTACAAATCATATAAACAGCAGGTGGCAGAGCCAGGATCTGAACTGTGAACATTCAGTCCCAGTGTGTACAGGGCCCTTACCATTATGTTATGCACCTGAAGAGTGGAAATTGTATTTGAGCTTGAAGCTTATTTGCTCTTAGGTATGGAGGATGTCCCCTGTTTCTCCCTCTCTCTTTCCTTCCTTCCCCATCAATTACTCATCTCTCCATAGCTCCTCAGTGCTTCCTGTCACTACCTCATTCACATCCTCACTCTGACATTTGCATACCCACCCGCCTCTCAGTTTTCACTGCCGCCTTTCTTGCCAAATACAAATAATGACTGTTCTTTTGCTGCTCCTTGTTTCTGATGCAGTGGGACAATAAGGGGAGCATAGATAAATGTTTCTCAGAGCATGGCCATGGAGAGCCTTGAAAAGAGGGAGCCCTGGTAACAGGCCCAGAGGTAGAGGCAATTTCCTTGCTCCATTGATATCTCTCCCAGGGAGGAGATTCTCAGTGGAGGAGCCAGCTCTGAGTTCAGAGGAAGCAGTGGAGGCTTAAATGGTGTGTGTGTGTGTGTGTGTGTGTGTGTGTGTGTGTGTGTGTGAATAATCTCCATTCAGTGAGGATACAAACGTCTCGAGCTAGGTGATTTTCTGCATAGCAAGCACAGACAAGCACCGGTGAAGGCATAAGGTAAACATTTTCCTGCTTTTGTATTGACCAGTGCGAGCAAGTGAATGAAAACCCCAAATGAAAGGGACCACATTCTGTGGATGCCTTCTCTGGCCTTTCCTTCCTCTCCATTCTAGCCACAGCTTAAGTTTGCTGTTGAGCCAAGGAGGCTGAATAATTTCCCTTTGCCGAAGGACTTGTCAAATTCCATGCAAGTTGATTCTGCTGATTTGCATGAGAGGAAATATAATCTGATGAAGATGTAAATGTACACGATTGTTTTCTTATCTGTAGGCTGTTTCTTATTTGGAAAGAGTCTGATTTAAATAGTCCCATTTGAAGTAACTTAGAGGGGTTTCATGCAATGCCAAGTGATTACATTTTTAGAGACTTCTTGTTGGTTAATTCCGGCTTTTCTTCTTCTATATCAATTCATTTTGTCATGCTTATCATAAGAGCTTTTGAGCACTTATATTAAAAATATTATGGGAGATAAGATGCAAAGATAAATAAGAAATGGGCCCTGCCTTCTAGGAGCTTACAGCGAAGCACATTTTAAAATGCATTTTGAAGTCATTTGGAATTCAAAATGAATTTTCCATATAAACAAGGTTCTAACACATTGCAATTATATAACACTTTATTGTTTACAAAATACTATAATAATCCAACAAAAACCTCTTTAACTCCATATGCAATTGAAACAACACAATTAGAGACCATTGTAAGCTTTATTCCCAGGTCTATCAGAACCCAGAACTACCAGGTGTGGGGTTTTGAGCATCTTCCTTGCCTGCTTCAGTCTGAGTGGGCTGGCCATCGTGCCAGGACATGGGCTTGAATGTGGAGTGAAGAGCATCAGTGAGTCCCAGCTTTTGCACCCCCTCACTTTTGTTCATTGTGGTTGATCCCCCGAAAGAAAACCATCTTTTATGGGCCCAATTTGGGCTTTCCTACAACAGCCAATAGGATATTCTAAAATGTTGATGTTGCCTTCAAGCATCTAACCATTTCTGCAATGTTTCAATCTTTAGCTGTACGATGTTTATCTATGCAATTATTTAAATACTTTATCTGTTTTTCCCTGATTAATTTTTTAAAAACAGCAAAAAAACCAGGCAAATGAAAATGTTAAAGTGGTGACGAAAAGTGTGGGTTTCATTCAACCTATCATGAGATGGGTTGAGTCATATTTTTATATTGTAAGTGGTGATCCTGGCTTCTTTCCGCCCATTACATCAGGTAAATAATTGTTCACTTGTGAAGGAAGAGAAAAAAATGATAAGACCCATGATATGATAGAAATAGATAATTAAAGATTGCATATGCAAGACAAAGTATAGTTAGGAATTTTGTAAGTTTATTTTTGGCTCACTGAGAATTGAACCTCAGTGCAAATTTATGGTGTAGCTGGCGTACCTTTGACTAGGAGACATATTCCAGAGTCATTGTAGATGGAATTAGGGGATACTAGGACAGCATGGGGTAGAAAGGATTTAACTCCTTGATTGAAGGGGGCAGATGGTGACAGTGGTGGCTGGAGTCTTTGGCTGCAGAGAAATAGCCAAGTACGACAAAGGGACAAAAAAGAAGGCGAGGAGTGTGGCTCAAGTTGGCAGCGGTAGCATAGAGAGGACAATCCTAGAGGGGATGGGAACTTGGCAAGGAGGGATGGGAGGTCTCCAGCTGAGGAGGGCATTTCTGTAAGCAAGAGACATTAGGAAGTCAGACAAAATGCTGTATAAACTATAAGCAATGGAAGGACAAGGGAAAGAAATGAGATCATGTTTGATGGTAGACCAGGAAAGCCTTGGAGTGTGTATGACATTTGAGCTGAGCTTAGGAGAGTGTGTGAGGTATTCTTCCAGCCAGAAATGTGGGGAAATGATTTGATAAGAGCAAAATGGGATGAGATGACTGATGCGGACAGAAGTGTGGAGACAGCAAATGTAAGTGTGTGTTTGGGGAACAGTGCACCGTTGGACAACAGTCATAGACTGGTTTAGGGTTCCTTGAGGAGAGCAGAGAATGATTAAGCTGGAAGGCAAGGTTGTGGCCAGATCAAGGAGGTTCTGGAATTCTAAGTGAAACTGTGATTTAGATTTAATTTGTTAGTTGTCTAATTTGCTGGTGGGGACCCTGGGACTTAGGAGGAAGGAAAAGCAGTTATAAAACTCGTGTAACATTTCAGATGAGAGTTCAGAGAGCCTGAGTCAGGGAGGGCCACATGGGAATAGGAGGCAGTGATGGATTTAAGAGTTCAAATAGGTGTGATTTGGCATGACTGGATTGTCAGGGATGAGATAAAGGAAGGAGTCAAGAATAACTGAGCGAATGAGATATTGGTAGTGTTTCAATAGACATAGTTAGGAGAAAGGGGGTAAGAGGAAGGAGCAAGATACATTTGTGGTACCCACAGAATATCCTGATGATTCCTCTGGAGTGTTTGGTAGGATTGGAGGTACGGAATTTGGAAGCAACTTCCTTGGAAGTGATGGCAAAAGTAATGAGGATACATGAGATTTTAAATGAGAATATAGAGCACAGAGGGTCAAGGGCTGTGGTTCAGATTGTGGGAAATTACGCCTTTAGGGTCTGAAGGAGGAAGGTGAACCAATGAGGAGAAGGTCAGAAGGATTAAGTATAGTGTAAAGGATGCAAGCTTCAAGAAGGAAGTGCTGGGCAATAGGCTTAAGTGCCGGGAAGCGGTTGAGGATGTGGCTATTAGGAGTCACCAGGGATTCTGAAGTGAGCAGGTCCATTTAGAGAGATGCTGTGATAGCTGCTGTCATATCAACTTGAGTGTCTCTGCAGTGCAGAAGGAAATGCCACTGCTGGGAATTAGGGGGTTGGGAATGAAAATGTGACTGTTCAGGGACGTTCAGACGAGCCAAGTGGGGAGATTCATCAGCAGGGAGGGACCCGCTAAGGGAAACAGCACTGAAACCGAATTCCACCAGCATGGTTTGAGAACTGCTTTCCTAAAGTTTATGTTAGAATAAAGTAGATGGGGAGTGTTCCCAGGGGCTGGAAAGTAACGAGATAGTCTCAGTAGGCAGTCAAGGAGTTGAGAGACTCTAGGGTACTTATAAAGAAGGAGGTTGAGATCTCTGGCCTGGAAGCCGACTGGGTAGTAGGATGAATTGAGTTGGAAAGAGCGTGAGATCCTTGTCCAGGAGAAATGAAGATCCAAGCAAGAGGGCGAGTGGGTAGCTGTCATAATAAGGACACAGAATATGTTTAGTTAAACATAAGTGGTCTATGTACAGGTGGAGTTTGGGCCTCCCATTGGACCTCACTCTACCCTTATTGATGTGCTCCCTCTGTTCCCCTGGCAATGTCCTGCTACTGCCAATTATATTGCACTCATTTTATAGTTGAAGCTTCTGAAGCCATGCAAGGCAGCCTAACTCCTCCCAGGTAGGATGTGCTGGAAGCAGGCTATGAATGTAAGCCTTACCCCAAAGCCTGTGCTGCTTTGTGGGAAGAACCACAAGCCAAAAGTTAATGTCATCGAAGCAGGTCTTCTGAAGGTAAGTAGACAACAATGAGCAGAATGAAGATTGTTCAGTATAAATAGGAAGAGAAAGTATTTTGTTAAGTGGGTGCATTGGCAAAGAGTTCTGGAAATGGAAGAACCAGTGGTATATTGACATCCTGCCTGGTAATATTCAGGTGTGTGAAGGGATGGACCTTGAGGGACTATCAGGGGAAATTAAGATGCAGTTAGAGGGCAGTGGACATATTAGAATGGTGTGGGCTTATCTCTGGAGGAGGTTTCAACTTCCCCATTGCCTTCCAGTCAATACAAATATGATACTTATTTTTATCACCTCCATTTTTGTTCTTATGTTTGCCAGGATCAATACTCAAGGATGGGCACTTCTTTAATAATTGGAATTGAGCTTAGTAAATATTTCAGGAGGAATCTAAACAGATTCTTTGAATTCTGAAACATGTACTTAAAAGAAGAATATGTTCTCACTCATAAGTGGACCTTGAACAATTATAATACTATAAGAAAGGGATTGGTAGTAGTGGGAAACTGTTAGGGCAGGGGTAGTGGGATTAGCAGTTTAGGGAAATTGCTAGGGGAGGGAGGGGCATACCTCATCAACAAGGGTACCTGCATAATCAACATTTGTATACCTAACCCTGAATTGTACCCCACATCTTTATAAAAAAATAAATAAATAAAAGAAGAAGTGTTAAGTGACAGCTTTTGCTCCTCTCAAAGAAGGGAATGAGCTTAGAATTTTGTAGAAAATTACCTGAACACTTGGTTCTCCTTTTCACACCTGCCAGGCCACGTAGAAGGCAACTGTTGACACAGTGTTTTCTGCCCTTTGCTATTTTAACCTTCTAGGTTCCCTAGCAAAAATCGATTTGCTCTCCAAGCTGGGCATATTTAGTTATGAGCTCCTTAAGTGGCTGATGTGACATTATGATGACTTTTTGTGGATCTTAACACCATGAATGGAGTTATTTTCTGGGCATAGTTGACATCAGTGAGTGACCAGCTGGCTCCTCAAAGTCATGTTTTCTGGTTTCTTGAAGGCTGTTTCTATGAGGCTGACATCTATAGGGACCGGTGAAGCCTAGCTTCAGTCAAACATCATAAAAAAGAGTTCAGCTAGGATTCAAATTACTCTGACTGTGTGTTAGACCTCTTTTGTTCTTAGTGAATCTTTTCTTATGCTGCAAACTTACAAACAGTGGGTTTTACTTAAAAAAATTTTTTCCCTTTTCCTCCTAGGGAAAAATTCTTTTGCATTTTATAGTTGTTGAACTTAGAACTTCTTGACACACTAAAATCAATTCTACACAATAAAATGCATCTTAGAAGTTGCTAAGCAGAATTTTTGATCATATTTCTTTGTTACATGTAAATGTCCCAGATACATTAGAGTTAAAGGGAAACATCACTCCTGGCTTTGAGTGGGCATCTACTTTTTCTGGTCCACCTGGAAGAGTGACCCCCATCCTCTCAGTTAGGTAGTAAAGATCAGCTAGTTGGCAAAGAGACACTTAACTATCCAAAAATATATATATTGAGTGCTTGCTACAGTCCAGGTGTGTTCTGGGGCCTGGAATTATGGTAGGCAACAAGACAGACAGAAGTCCTTGCCCACACATTTTTGGTGGGGGAAGCAGATAATAAAATAACCAACCAAGTATATAAATCATAACAAAATGTCAGGGAGTTGTAAGTGGCATAAAGAAAGCAGGGAGGCTGAGGTGAGTGGATTGCCTGAACCCGTGGGTTCGAGACCTGCCTGGGCAACTTGGCGAGACCTCATCTCTACAATAAATCGAAAATCAGCCAGACGTGGTAGCACATGCCTGTAATTCTGGCTACTTGGAAGGCTGAGGCAGAAGGATTGCCGGAGCCCAGCAGTTCGAGGCTGCGGTGACTGGGAGCGGCCACTGCACTCCAGTCTGGGCAACAGAGTGAGACTCCAACTCAAAAAAAAAAAAAGAAAAAAAGGAAAAAGAAAGCAGGTCAAGGTGATAGAGGAGAGGAGTGATGATTTTCAGAGTGGTCAGGGAAGACCTCTCTGAGGGAACACCATTTGAGCTGGGATCATAGCTGGTAGAAGCCCGGGGAAAGTTGGCAAGAGATACTTTGCACTTGCTTTAAATACCCAAAGTTCTTTGATGTGGCATTCAATGCTCCCGCATGAATAAGATATTATCTGCAAAGAAGATTTTAATATCTTCATTTTCAAATGAGGCAACTGAAGTGGAGGCAGTTACACAACTTGGGAGTGTGTGCAGGGCTGGGTCTTCCATCAGACTTAGTCCATGTGGAGTATCTTGCCTTACACCACAGGTCTGACCTGCCAATAAAGATGCACCAATGCATATAAGAGAGTCACCAGGGTGGGTGTCAATTCACACAGCAGAGTAGCTAAGTGCTGGGGGGTGAGTGGGGAAGAGTGCTGGAAAAAATAGTCTTTCAGAGGTGCCTACCTCGGGCAAAGGTGAATGCACCCAGGGGTTTATCATCCCTTCTGATCCAGCCCACTCGGTGAGTGAACTAGGGCCTCCTGGACACTGACCTTGGAGTATCCCAAATACCTTTATTTGAAGGCATTAAAAAATATGAAAACTGCCTTCATTTAAAACGATGTCCACCAAGCCCTCCCCACCAAGTCATGCCTCAGGTGTTTAAGAAGTGCTGTGAAGAAACTGGCAGTAAGCAAAATGCATAACGTGCTTTTTGTTCTTTCTTTTCCATTTCAGTCAGAGAATTCAGGCTTTCTGTAGCTCCCTCTGGTAACAAAACATCTAAACATGTTCAAAACAGTGTTGTTATCTTTCACTTTACCCTTGAGCAATGCAAAAAAAAAAATACTGTGAACTGGCAGACATCGTTTTGCTAACACTCTCTCGTACATCCTAGCTGTGCTTCTCCTAGGAAACTTCCCTTTTTGTCTCTGGAAGGATATTTTCTGCTTTGTATTTTGAGTTCTGTTTCCAGGAAGCACATGACTCAACTTCCTCTTTTAATGTCATCCCGGCCCTGACTGCTGCGTCTTTAAATAAGCACTGTTTAACAAATGCAGAACCAGAACTTGTTTCTGGCTTCCTGGAAGGGATTTTGCTGGAATGCAAAGGGGCTGGAGAACTGGGCTTTGTTTCTGGCTTTGCCAAGGCTCTAGGCTGTAGGGGCAGATATGTGGCACCTGTACCATCACTGTCCATTCCTTGACCCATGGCAGATATCAATAATCACTCCTGATATTTTCTTTCATTACATTTGGACATGGTCCCCAGACCCAGAGTCCTTCTCAATTTATGGTAACCCCTGTGGACTGCCAGAGCTGACTCATGGATACTACTTCCTTGTCATCTCTTAACTTATCAGAATAGTTTTCTGGGACAGATACCTTAACTGTATTTACTAAATATTTAAAAATAATTTATAATTTATCATAGAAACAAAGAACATAATAACACATGTTCTCACTCATAAGTGAGACCTGAACATTAATCACAATCGCACAAGGGAGGGATCGGCAGTAGTGGAACACTGCCAGGGAATGGACCCGGGGTAGATGGGTGGCGGGGGGGAGGGAAGGGACACATAACAACACAAAGGGTACCTCATCCTAAACCAGGGGAAGTGAGGACAAATTGGGGCCCCAAACTTCACCTGTACATAGATTACTTACATACCTAATCCTGACCTGTACCCCACATCTCTATAATAAAATAAAGTTTAAAAAAACCCTTAAAATATTACTTTCAGTATTAGCAGGACAAATATAACAAAAACATAATAGAATATCTATGGTTTTCAGCATCAGAAGAGGGTTTGTCAAAATCTTTGGGAGGGAGATGTTTAGGGAGTCTAAACATGTACATTTTTTAGAAGTTCCTTAGGTTTTGCTAATATTTCCACCTCCAGGTCGAGAAGAACGAGAGCACACATTTTCCGTTTCTGGCCCAGGTTTTTATCTGCCTTTCACAACAGAGCAGGTACCCCTAGGCAAGCCTGGAGAAGAGAGGTCTGGAAAGCATCGTCAAGTAATGCAAAGCTCTGAAGGCCAGACTCTCTTTGTGGCAAAATCACACGTCTTCATCCCAGGGAACTATAACCGTGGCTGTGTTTCTTGAGAACAGTGAAACAAGTCTTTCTCTCTCTGAGCAAAGGGTTTCCTGCTGGCTTTGCTCTTTGGAGGACTCGTTTCAGGCCTGGAAAGAAGATGGTGTCACTGGTGAAAGGGAGCCAGCTTCTCCCTGACCCCCTTTCCCAGAGTGGCCAGTGTTCCTGTCAGCACGGAGCTGGCCTGGCCCACCTGGTCAGGGCAGGAGGCAATGCCTCTCACAAAGACTCCATTTGTAGCTTCTAAGAAAGAACTTCTCAGAATGTTCAAAAGCAAGTTGAACAAATATTTTTTCGGAGGCACCTCATTAGTTTTAACAATAAATGCTCATAACTGGAAGTAATGATTTGGCAATTATAAGTCAAACTTCAGGTAGGAGTACGAGACCTATTTCTAGAGAAACAAATAGGGCTGCCTCCCATCGAGCTAAATTGTGCTTTGAACCTTCCTAGAGTTTATTTTCCCCCAGGACCTTTAAGAACTGAGCAAATATCAGTTTATCAATAAAACCTGTGTTTATAGATGGCTTATGCCAGGACTCAAAGTATTTTGGAGGTGGCCTCTGTGGACATATTTAGATGTGGGAACCGAGTTAGAGGGACTTGCCCAGATCATCTCTGTCTAACACTCTGAGTGGCAAGCGGCATGGGTGCATAGGACGGGGTGGAGTAGAAAGCACTGTTACTCCTCGTCCCTACAGGTGACCTAATGACCCAGGAGTCTGCCTGGTACGTGGTGTTATAGCATTCATGACAGTCTGCTGTTCTGTGCCATTATTCATAGCACTTGTTTAGTCATTCAGTTATTCAACAAATGTTCATTATTGCCGATTATAAGTTGAGCCCTGGGCTTTGTGCTTGGAAAGAAAGATGAGCAAAATACTGCCCTGACTGCATATGTCTCGCCATCTAATGGGGAATGCAAATCCATATGTAGATGTTTTGAAGCAGTGCAGCAGGGCACGGATAGAGAAACTCCCTGAGCTTTCTGATGTGCAAGGAAAGTTCTATAATCCTGACAGGGGACTGAAGAGTGGTGAGGGGATGGGGGTCATCTTTGAGAAGGTGACAACGTGCCTCTTAATGGATACATCATCGAATGTAGTTTCCTTTTCTTCCTATTTCCTCTATCCTTGGGTAGGGCCGGACATGTTCCAAAGTCAGACAAACATGAGGAGCCCTTGGTGATGTCATACAAGACAGAACAAAAGACAAAGATTCCTTGGGCACAAAAATGCACAGGGAGTGTGTAAAGCGGTGGTCAGTGGTGGCTGGTGAAGAGCTCAATGGCTTGTGCCTTCAGCCGGTATGTCCACCGTCGGGCTGGAGCAGGGTCTGGCTCTTTTCTCTTTCTCTTTCTCTACCCAATAATCGCAGTCCCTCTGAAAACTCTATTCCAAACCCACCGTTCTGTGAGCAGCATCTCCTACCCTGAATTTATTTGTTCCTACCACTTTTCACTTTCTACCCCTCCCCTTGTATTAACTACATCCTTTTACAGCACACAGTCCAAGATTCAACATTAAAAGCATTTCCTTATGAAGACCTTGGCTTCTGGTCTTTCTCTTACGCTGTAATACTCATCTGGCAAACCCCCAACCATGCTTAAAAACCATCTATCTGTCTACTTCACCCAAGCAACAAAGCAAGAGGGAGAACAACACACAGTCATGCCTGAGATTGATGAGGACACACCTTGGATGGGTACTTAACACTGTCCAACAGTCTGCCCCGCTCCTCTGGTAGTATGTGAGTGCTCATATTTCGTGAATTTATTCAAGATTCATTTAATGAGCATTTGCTTTATGTCTGGCGCAGCAATGGGTCCTGAGGATAGTGCAGCAAACGGATGACATAAATATTATCATGCTACTTACTAAGAGCTATGCAGGGAATTTGGGGTGAATTGACAGAGAGCCTGGTTGACCACTTTATATAGACTGCTTTGGAGAGAAGAGAAATTTAAGTAAATATCTGAATACCAAGAAGGAGCCAGGAGGTGAAAATCAGAGAGAGGAGCAGTTTAAGCATCAGGAAAAGCCAGAGCAAAGACCCTGAGATGGAACTGGTCTTATCTTGTTCAAGAAACGGAAAGACCAGTGTGGCCAGACCATAGTGGGCAAAGAAGAGAGTAGAACAGAATTAGAGTGCAAGGGTGGGCCCCACAAAACCCAGAATTTATAAAATATTATGTATTTATTCTTACATATTTAAACCTCAATCAACCTTCCAAGTACTCTTCATTTGATGCAATACACCTATTGAGACGTTTTTTTCGTTGCTCAAAACAGTTTTTGAACTTGGATTCTGACGTCTTTTAGTGCTTCTGCCATTTTTTGTTTCACCCCATCTATTTTTCTTTGAAAACTTTTTTCATCTGGGGAAACAAAAAAAAGTTGCTCAGGGTGAGATCTGGTGAATAGGAAGGATGGGGAATGGGAGTCATGCTGGTTTTGGTCAAAAACTGCTGAACACTCAGTGCAGTGTGGGCAGGTGTGTTGTCATGGTAGAAGAACCAGTCACCTCTTTGCCACAACTTGGGACGTTTCTTCCACAAATCGTGATGAAACCTTCTCAAAATTTCCAGATAAAAACTTTGGTTGATCATTTGATCGGGAGGAACAAGTTCTGAGTGTACTACAAGGCACCTGCCCTCCAAAAGATAATTCCAATTTTGGGAGGGGGTCCCTAGTGGATACACAGGCACATGGAATTGCAGATGTAGTGGAGATCGCAGGTTCAGGAAGTGTACTCATTAGCCCTGATGTCCATGCCAAAGGAGAAGCCATTCACCCTTAGAACTCAGGTGGGGTGGAAGTTGTTGTGCAGATGGCTAAGGAGACTGGGGTATATTGGCACAGTCCCCAAGGTGAATGTGGCAGGGAACTGACCGAGGATGGGAGTAAGAATTGGAGGTTGGAGCGCTGGCTCTTCTCTAACCAGGATCAGAGTTTCTAGTGGCATGAGTCATCCTGGCTGTGCTATAAATGGGAGCAGAGGAGGTAGATTCTTGCATTGATCTGGGGATGGTGATTTTCGGAATGGATTTGGAAAAAAAGCTGAGACACTAAAAAAATAGACTGCAGGCGGGTAAACAGTTTGAAGATCAAGCACAAAGTTCAAGCTGTTAGAGGAGAGAGGCTAAGAGGGCTAAAAGAGCCCGGGATGAAATGAAAAGATCAAGAATCCTTTGTGAGATTGAAAAGCAGCTGTGGAATTAATTTTCAATAGAGATAATTTCTATTTATGTTTTAACCCAGCAACCACAGCCTGAGTTCTGCAACACAGCCTGCTCTTGATAGCAGATTGAGATGTCAGCTTGCACCCAGCAGGACAGGAGATATTAAGGAGTTCTGTTTGAGTGAGCTTGCCTTGTCTAGGCAAAGGTATTTGTTAGAAAGGTCAGAAACAAGGATCTTGGAGAGAAAAGGGAAGCAAGAAGAAAGTGAAAGGAATGGAGCAAAAGAAAGCAGGCTTTCACAAAGGAAAGTCACTGATTCTGTCTGTGATCAATCACACTAACAAAGAGGCCAGTGCTCCCAGAACATCCCCATTCTACCAACTGAAGCCCTGTCAGGAGAGGCCAACAGTGATTTATAGGGAGGTTTCCTGCTGGCTGTAGCAGCTTCTCCACTGTGCATTGGGTTCTTTGCTGGGAGCACACTAAAAAAAACTCTCTTTGTGGCCAAACAAGAGTCCTACCTTACTACAAGCACCTCTGGAAGATAAACACTTTTTAATCTTTTATGTAAAAATAAAAAGTTTCCAGGTCAGGTGGTGTGGCTCATGACCATAATCCCAGTACTTTGGGAGGTCAAGGTGAGAGGATCGCTTGAGGCCAGGAGTTTGAGATCGGTATAGGTAACACAACAAGATCCCATCTTTGCAAAAAATTAGCTGGGCATGGTGGCATGCACTTGTAGTCTCAGATACTTGGGAGCCTGAGGCTAGGAGTTTTAGGCTACAGTGAGCTATGATTGTGCTACTGCACTCCAGCCTGTATGACAGAGCGAGACTGTCTCGTTAAAAAAAAAAAAAAAAAAAAAAGATCCGGGCTGAGCACATGGCTCATGCCTGTAATCCCAGTACTTTGGAATGCTGAGACAGGAGGATCGCTTGAGGCTAGGAGTTGAAGATCAGCCTGTGTAACATAGTGAGACCCCATCTCTACTTCTTTAAATACATACATACATATATAAGTAAATAAATACATAAATAATAAAAAGTTTCCCAGCTACTTAGCCTTGCCTGAGGTTTGATAGGTATAAAAACAACAATCATCATTTGACCAAATCTAAATTCTCAGTGTCTTTTAAATGTCTTTCATTAGAATCTTTTTTAGACTCTCTTGAAACAACTCAGAGTTTACATTGTTCTTATTACATTTTAATTTTACCTTATTGAACAAATAATATTTTAAAATAATACATACTCCTTTTGTTTGCAGTCTTATTTCTAATTTGATGAACATTTGTTGATTGATCAGTTGTCTGGTCTTTTACTATTCTGCCCAGGGGCAACTGAGGCAATGACCTTTAAAGCTAGTTCCATAAGCTGTTTATTAGTGAAAAGCAAAAAAAAATCAGTAGTCAAAAATGTTGAAGATGCTCTAGATAAAATAATGCTAAACAGATTTAAAAAACTGCTGATTCTTTTTTTTTTAATCGATATTTTTTATTTTGATATTGTGGGGTACAGTTAAGAGTTAGGTATATAGATATGCTTCATTCAGGCCCCCTTGTTGATAACTGGTGTCTCCCCGTCTCTAGACAGATGTTTACTACCATTAGTGCCCGCCCCCAGTTTCCCAACATTGTCAGTCATTTTCTTATAGTAGTGCATTGGATGATCAAGGTCCGCTATATGAGTGAGAACATGTGATACTCAGATCTTTGTTCCTGTGAGAGGTCACTTAGTATTATAGACTCTAGCTCCATCCAGGTTGCTGCAAAATTCATGATTTTGTTCTTTTTTATGGCTGCATAGTATTCCATCATGTATATGTACCACATTTTTAAATCCAGTCCTCTTTTGATGGACAGTGTGGTTGGTTCCCAAAACTGCTGATTCTTGAGAGGTTTTAATATGTTAAGGAACAATTGAGAATTTCTTATTCTTTTCTTTTTTTATATTTTATTTTATTTTATTTTTTTAAAGTGTGGAACCAACTGTGCTGCACTTTTCTTTTCTTTTTTTAAAGTAAGAAAGCAGGATTTATTGAGGACAGAAAAGCTCCCACAGTGGAAGGGGACTGGAAGGGGTTTCCCCTTTGGGGCCAAAAACCTGGTTCTTAAAAAACACTAAGTCCAAGCCGATTGGCTAGTACTAGCTGTGAGCTGTAGCTTTTCTGATCAGTCAGTTTTAAGGACCAATCCACAGGAGGTAGGGTCCTAATGGTGAGCTGATTGGTTGCTTTTCAATTCCAGCAGTGAGTACTTAAGCCCTAGCTTGAGAGGCTCGCAGAGAACTTGTTTACCAATGCTGAGCTTGAGAGGCCTGCGGGGAGTTCACTACATTGTTACCAGAGGACCTGCCTGTCTGTCTGTCTAGGCTTTCTCTAGCTATCTCCTGCCTCATTTCCTGCTCTGGAGTAATAACCCTAAGGGACAATTGAGAATTTCTAAGAGGGAATAAAGTATGCAGTATGTCAACATCCTTTTGAAAATGGGGTCTTCTTTTGTTGAAGTTGTTTATGGTATTGATATTTCTCAGAACATGCTTTGAAGCATACAACGTTAAGATTTCTCATAGAAGACACTGGGACAGAAAAGGAATGAACTCAGAATAATGAACTCCTTACACAAGAAACCAAATGCCAAATTCTCCCTTAGTTTTACTTTAGTAATTGTTTTTTATTAATTTCTATGCTCCATCTTCATGTTATATTTGCCATCAGATTAATATTCCTAAAATATAGCTCTGCAGATAGCTCTTCTGTTTAAATAGCTTTATGTTTTCTAAAGGTGTAACAAATGATGTTTTCCAGGGATCTATCTACATCTATTATCTCTCTCTCTCTCTCTCTGTCTATCCAATCTATCTATCTATCATCTATCTGTCTTCTTACAATGTGATCAACACTCCTCCAACCAAGAAGGGTTTGTAACTGCTCCAACCAAAAGAGTGTGTCAAAGTGATATGTGTGACTTTCAATTTTAGGTCACAGAAAGGATACAGCCTCTGGCTATCTTTCTCTTTCAATATTTATCCCTATCTCTTTTTTTTTTTGAGTTGGAGTCTCACTCTGTTGCCCAGACTGGAGTGCGGTGGCTGCTCCCGGTCACTGCAGCCTCGACCTGCTGGGCTCCGGCGATACTTCCGCCCCAGCTTTCAGAGTAGCCGGAATTACAGGCATGCGCTGCCACGCCCGGCTGATTTTTTTTTTTAATTTATTGTAGAGATGAGGTCTCGCTGCCCAGGCGGGTCTCGAACCTGCGGGCTCCAGCAATCCACTCACCTCAGCCTCCCAAAGGCGCCGGATTACAGGCTGAGCCACCGAGCCCGGCTATCCCTATCTCTTTTAATGCCCTTGGTTTTCAGCCACTATGCTGCAAGGGTGTCTGGAGAGGCCCTTGCAGAGAAGAACTGAGACTCCTCCAGCCAACAATAAGCATTAACCTGCAGAATATGAAGGACTGGGACTTCAGGTGATTTCTGATTTCAGTTTTTTACATCATATTTTCTCAGGATTTAATAAAGGACTTAAAATATAAAATAATTGATAAATGTTTGAAAAATCAATGAATACATGAAGAAGGGCATCCATCTAGATAGACATACTTTTTCTGCACTTTCCCCCATATTTAAGTCCTATTCATAATAAAAGATCAAGTTCGGATGTTACTTCTTGTTTAAGCATTCTCTAGTTATCTAAAAATTAAGCAAGCTATTTCTACCTTTAGTGCCAATATTGTTTTGCTTATACTACTCACACAACCCTTGATATTTATTAATTATAGTACTTTGGCATCTTTGCATGGGCTTACATGTAATTTCTCCCACTAGTCCTTAATATTCTTTGGGACAATACCATTCACTATTCTTCTTTTCCTTCTTATCCTCCTTTAATTGTCCTTAGGAGCTATAAAGTATGTGTTGGGTATACAGTTCATGTTAAAAATCTGTTGACTGTTATGATCTAAGAATAAAACAACTCCCCAAACAAAACAAACACAAAACCTAATTCAATCTCAGACTGCATTACGTCTGTTCAGATCCAGGGCAATCCCTCTGAACTCTCTGCACCATTAACCTTGTGAGCATTGTGTACCTTCCAAGAAGATAACATATTTTATGAGGGATTCATGCTCTAGAGCAATATAACTTTGAAGAAGGTGCCACTAAAGCCTATACAATTCTGGAGGGAGGGTCGGTCAGGGAGAGGACAGATTCTCACCTCAACTCTTCAAGAGCAGTTCTATCATATCAGAGGGCTACTATATACAATTTCATTTGGATAAAGTTCTGTGGCTAAGACAAAATGAAAAGAAGCTTGCTCCCCCCAAAATAAGGAATTCAAAATTATAAGAAACTTTTAGAGGCACTGGGGGTGTTCAAGAATGTCTGATAATACATAATATCTATCTTCAGTTAATTGAAGCTGGGTACGCAAAGGACTCATGCTAACTAGCACCCAATGATTGACTAAAGTGAATGAATGGGCAGATTTTGGGTTATTTCCAGGAGGACTTTACCAGTAGAGATTACCATCAATGGGTTGGGCTTTTCTCCTAAGTAATAAGCTCTCTGTCACTGAAATTTTCCAAGCAGAGTCAAATAGGTAGCCTTCTGTTATGAAGGATGACTTAATAACAGGATAATTAAGTGAATTTGTTTCAGCTTTTAATATCTGAGCTGTGTTAATTTAAGTTTGGTTAGAGAGAAGCAAAGCATTCTAGGCATTCAAACAGAAAGACCTGAGTGTAGGGAATTGGTGATAAGTTTAAGAAGGGCTGGAAGAGCAAAAGGAAGATAGAAGGGCCCTGGAAGAAGTAAAAGGAAGAGGAGATTATACAGATACAAGAAGACGCTGGCTTCCTGAATCCTCTACTCTTTGTTGGGTACTTTGCAGTCAAACCTGGATGTGCTGAGGTGCAGATGCATGAACCAGGCCTTCAACTGCCCAGGCTACAGTAGTTCAGAATCATCCCAGCCTGCCCCCACAACACCAACCACCTGCTTTGCATGGCAGCTGCTCCTGTCAGAGCCAGACATGGGGATATTTTCTCTTTTACTCTCTGGCCTCCTGCTAGTGCCTCCTATTGGCAGAACTTAACAGGTAGCTAGTAGATGAGGGAATCTGGGAAACGTAGTTCACAGACTTCCAACCCAGGAGAATAAAGCAGAACATACAAAGGTAGGTGGGGCTGAGAGACAAGAGATCAATAATTGGTGTCTATCCCCACAGGACCACACTGGTACAAGCACCCATCTCTTATATGAACAATTAGTCTTCTTAAATCCCTTTGACATTTATTCTGTCTACTCTCAATGATATAACTAGAAGAATTCCTTTAAAACACACATCTAATTGTGTCTCTCCTTTGCCTAAAACTTTCCAGTAGGTTACCACTACCAGGAGGGCTCACGCTATCATTCATGGTCTAGAAGGCCCTGTGTGGTCTGAACCCTGCTCACCTTTATAGCTTTCTCTTACGCTGGGCTTCTTCTTGACTTTTGAAATTCAGCTATAATGGTTTCTTTCAGTTTCTTGAATGTACTGTTCTCCTTTTCTGCCATACTTTGTACTTGCTTCTCCCTCTCTATGGTATGATCTCCCCTAGATAACACATACATCCTTTTTTCAGAATTCAATTCAATCACGCTTCCTTCATAGAAGCTCTCTGAATGGGTCAATAGCACCATTTTAGTATAAAAGTTTCTATCTGTTTGTTATTTACTTCTACCTATTTCTCCCCCCACCCCATATTCACTTCATTTCTGGTTTGCTTTCCCTCTCAACTATAAACTTGGTGAATTCAGGAATTATGTCTTTTTCTTTGCTCAACAATATTCGCTCAGCACCTAGCACAGTGCCTTGTATGTAAAAGATGTTTAGTAAGCGAATACATGTACAAACACATGGGTATATAATTTGATAATTCATTCTTACTGAGTAGAAGTTGAAGACATCTTGGGAACCAGTATCAGTTGTCTGCATTTTATTGTGCTCTTGAAATGCTGAATTCTCTACTAGGCTTATCAGAGGAATCATTTAAGTATTAGAAAAATGACAATCATTTTTCTCTGACTCTTTTTGAGAGGTAAATCTATTTATGTATAAAAATAGAACTTGCTTTTGAAAACATTATGCCTTTTTCTTGCACTCCTGAGATCCCCAGTTCTCCCCAATGGCTTTAATCTTTATCAGGAACTTTCCCATGAGAGAAACCCAAAGAATTCTGCTTTCATTGCTGGGTGATTTTGAAGCCTAGTCTATTCTGGGAATCAAAACCGAAACTGAAAAGATTTGAGTTTGCCATTGGGAATTTAAGCCACTTGACTCTAGGACTATGGGGACAGGAACACAGGAAAAAATTAGATGAGGATCAGAATTGCAAGAATTTCCCAGGAGTCACTGGAAAGTTACCTAAGGAAGGAGGAAAAGAAAATACAAGCACCAGACAATTTTCTGTAAAGGTCCATATTGGGGTCAGCAACCTGCTTATTTATTTATTTCTTTGGCTATAGTTTTTCCAACTTTAATATCTGTCCCTGAGACAGAGCATAGTGTCTCACACCTGTAATTCCAGCACTTTGGGAGGTTGAAGTGGGAGGATCACTTGAGTTCAGGAGTTTGAGACCAACCTGGGCAGCATAGTAAGACCTTGTCTTTACATAAAATGAAAAAATAAAATTAAAAAAAAAATCTGTCCCTGAACCTGGAAAAGAATCGTAACACTGTTTGTCCCCAAGTCAGTCTGTGGGAAGTCATGTTTGGTAGTGCAGGTATCATCTGGATTTTCAGTTTGCTATGGGAACACCCTCTCCTAGGCTTGAGGTGTTTGGAGGATAGTGAGATGGGCAATAAAATAATACGACATTGTTTAAGAGTGATTGTTGTTATTATTTATTCCCTGTTCCTTAAACTATAGGTGAAGCATCCTAGTCAAGGACTTTCATTAACAGGGGACTCCCAGTCTCTGCCAGATGGAAGAAATATAAACCTGAAGGGATATATTTTTGTAGTGTTTACAGTGCATGGAAGTTTCCTTAAATATATAATCAGAGGTAATTAGACTATGTGGTGTAAGAAGGGGTATAAACACTATTGACATGCTAGTCTCAAAATAGGCACCATCTGAGTTGATTTGCCTTTGACAGTTCCTGATTTTCCATATTTTTGATATTTTGGGAAGCAGATGTGATGAGGGTGAAGAAGTTTAAGCTCAAGAAAAACATCTCTTGGTTCCAAAATAATATTGCTTATTTGCATCCTATTAATTTCTTAACCTATGGAGAGACCATGGCGCCTGGAAGAATATTGTCATTCTAGGGCTTATTAGATTGGATGATTCAAGATGGCAAGGTTCTACTTGCCATCAGACTAGTAAGCTTGAGTTAAATGTACTGAAATTCTCTGCCAACAAGGGCTGACATCTTTTACTTTGGATTGAATTTCTTACACTCATCCCTTCCAGTCTTGAGGCTAATTTGATAGCAGAGTATTTTGTTCTGTCAGAAGTCTATTAAGTGGTTCTTATAGTATTGTGTGAAAGTATAAAACCTAACAACATAAGAACAGTGTGATTATTAACAATTCCACATAGGGACAGATAGTGTTTCCTCTATTTGACACACATTTGGTAACTTTAAATATGTCTCCTTCTGTTTTTATATACAATAGTGTGTCCCAGGCCAATGCTAGCCTGGAGTTAGAATCTGGGTACTAAAACCTAGTGTAGTGTTTATCCCAAGGTTTGGTGCCTTCCTATATAGCCCCGTATAAATGCTTCCAGATCTCAGTGCTTGCGTTGCTCTATAACAAAGTACATAAGAACTTAGTGGTTGAAAAGAACAGCATTTATTATCTTAGAAAATGTAGCTTCTGTGGGTTAGAAATTTAGAAGTGACTTAGCTCTCTGGCTCTGGGGGGTCTCAGGAGATTATAATTGAGTTGGGGTTCAGTCATCTGAGAGTTTGACTGGGGCTAGAAGATCAGCTTCTACAATGACTCACTCACATGACTGTTGGCAGGAGCCCTCAGCTGCTTGTCATATAAGCCTCTCCACATGGATTCTTGGGTGCTCTCATGACATGGCAGCTGGAGGACTCCAGAGTAAGTGATCTTAGAGAGCAAGGAGGAGCCCTTATGCCCTCATCCCAAGGGTCATACTACTTTACTTCTACCATGTGATGCCTATCAGGTTATTAAGTACATCTTATAATCAAGGGGACAGGAATTAAGCTCTACCTTTTAAAGCTAAGAGTATCAAAAATGTGTGAATATACTTTAAAACCACCCTATTGCTGATTGTGATGGCCTCTCCTCTGAAATGCTTAGTTTTTCTTTGTACAGAAAGGTCTTGTCACTTCTATTGGACATTATTCCTCCATCTAGAAGCTGAAGCTAATTTAATTTGCATCTCCCTTCTCTGTCTGAGCAGAAAAACCTCAGAACACCTTTCAGGGAATCCACTTAGGCTAAAACTAAGCCTAAATTCTTCATTTTAGGCAAGACAGCCACTTGAGACTTTGTGAACTATCTAGTTTCCAGTGATGGAGGGTGTTAATTAACTTTGAAAATAACTACCTATACTTGCTAAAGAAGACTCCAAAACAACATCAGTTATCCAAAAGTGAAGTTTCTTTCCTGCTACTGTGCTGGGCGAAGATGGAACTTTTCCTTTTCAAAGATTCTATAATCTTTTCCACCTAAGTGACCTTCATCATGGCTAATGAGCCAAGTAAAATTTGTGTTATAATGGGAATAGGTGAGAGACTTTTGGGAGTGTCAGGTATCTGCAGGAATCTGGACCTCCAATACAGAATGCCACATCAGGGGTCAGGTTGTCCGTTGGAAGGGCTGGCTTTAGACACAACCTGTGGCCAAGATTTGTGCCCTTCCTGCTTCTGACACCCTCATAAGATCAGTCAAATCAATTCTTTCTCAGGACCTTTGCAACTTGCTTTTTCGGGCATGAACCTCAAATGTCCATACCCACGTTGTTGCATGGCTGATTCCTTTTTGTTATCTCAGCCCCAGTGCTACCTGCTTTTTCAGATCACTTAACCTAATCTTCCCACTAGCAGGCCTGCTTTAAAGTCCATCCTACTTTATTTTCTTCAGGTCTGCATTACTCTGTGAGCTTTGCTTTTTGTCTCTTTGTCTACCCCACCCCCACTAGAACATGAGGACCATGAGAGTAAGGGGACCCTGTTTTTCTTTTCTCGGCTGTATCCTCAGTGTTTACAACAGTGCCTGACACAGAGCAGGTGCTCAATAATTTTTCATTGGCTGAATGAATGAATATTTAAGCAATGAATAAAGACTCTGCTGTGAAATAAAAACAAAGCAAAACAAAACTCCAAAACTAACACGATAGACCAAGCAACCTGTGTGTTCTTGGACAGGTCTGGGAAAGACAAGCACAACTAATCTGGGCAGGCAGATCCTCAGGGTCATTACAACTTGAATGTCAAATAGATGTATCGAAGTTTATTGAAGCAGGGCATAATTGTTACTCAGGTTTTCTACTTATATGTTGGGAATCCCAGTCCTACCACTGGGCCAGCTCATTGGGCACGTGTCTTTCTGTGCCTTGCTTTCTCTGAGGGTCAGACTGTGATGACCCTATATCCAACATAAGGCTGCACCTCTCCCTCTGTCTTCTTTCCCTGGATTCCACCCATTTTTTCCTCCTTGGCCATCTGTCCCCGTAGCTTCATTGCCAAATTCAGCTCACTGGCCCTACTTTTCTCCCTTCTAATTCCTTTGTATATTTTTCCATTTCGGATTTTTTGTTACACATAATTAAAAATTCAAAGGTGATTTTTAAAAAAGATAAAGAATTCAAATCCTGGTCAATCTCTAAGTGTCAGAAGTCTGCAGTTATTGGCATTTGTTGCTTTTGTGTTTCAATGGTATTTTCATTGTTCCTTTCCCCCATCTCTCATCTTTATCTCTAGGGAGAAATCTTTGCTGCTGGCTTCTTTAAAGAGTTTCACAGATGAAGGGAATATAAAGGATGGACTTAAAAAAGGGAAGAAGAGTATTATTTGAAGCCAGGTGAGGCCACTTAGGAAATCTGGGTCCCTTCCAAGTCCTTTCCAAGTTTGCTCATTGTTGAAAGCATATAGCAGCCTCTGCACCTTGCTAGCCTGAGCTGTTTAGCAAATGATGCCCTTTTAATTTACTCTCCACCCCTTTTCTTCAACCTGCCCTGAGCCTTCAGAAGGTTGCCCTGTATGGGGTGCAGTAGCAGGCTTTGTGTGCTCTGTGTCTAGTTGAGTTTGGCCAATGGGAGTCACTAGCAGGGAATCAGAGGGTGGGAGGAGTGTGAGGACAGGCTATTTACTCCCTTGCCCTGAGTTGCTTCCAGTGGATGCTATACAGGTGGCCTCCTAGATATACCCAACTTGCCTGTGTTCATTAACTTATCTTTCCTTTGTCCCTTAAATGTGTAGGGGTAGTAATAGCTCTTCACAGCTGATGGCCCTGGAGCACTGCACTATTCCTTTCTGGTTTCTCTAAATATTGTCGCTATCTTGGAAAACAGTCCTTTTATGAAATTCTCCTCCAGTAGTAAAGCTGCTGTATGCATATCCACCTCCCCCCCAGGGCCTGAGGACTGGCCTGCCCACTGTCCCTGTCCCCAGCAAAGCCTCATCAATGCCTCCACAAACAAACGCAGCCTAGGCCTAGGTCACTGATGCACTTGCAGATACTACTGGTGTTGATTACAGCCAAATAAGTCATATGGAGAATATACCACTGTGCCCACCCAGAACCAGCCCAAAGCACCCAGCCCAACTGATGTTATGGGACACAACTACAGAACAAAGTTTTGCCCTACAAAAGCTACTCCATAAAATTGGAACTCTTCCACCAGATACACAGATATCAATGCAGGAACACAAGAAACATAAAAAAGCAAGGAAACATGACACTTCCAAAGGAACAAAATAATTCTCCAGTCACAGAGCCCAAAGAGGAGGAAATCTATGAAATGCTTCTGTAATTCAATCTCAATCTTTACTTTGAAGCCTAAAGGCAGAACACCTTCCTTCCCCTGTCAAAACTTGGGGACATACTTAGCAGTTTGCTCCTTAGTATTCTAAGAAGGAAAGGTGAGCACACAAACTTGTAGTACAACTTATTTACATTGAAGGAGTGTATATACACAGATGCAAATGAAGTGAAAAATATTTTGGTCTCATGTCTAAGTGAGGCTCTGATGACTGTGGTTTGAATTCCTCATCAGAAGTAGAATCATCAGGCGCCCTGAGCTAACTGAATCCTTCTGGGAGCCTCAGCAGCTGAGACCATCACTCAAAACTAATGATGGCAGATTCTCCTTTTGACCTGTAGGCCCAATTTCCAAAGTAATGGATGCTCTACTCATTCTATCATTCATGTTGCCTGATGAATTCACAGCTTCTTTGGAAAGTTGAAAACTAGAAAAACAAAACAAAAACAAAACAAAACAAAAACATTCAATTTGCTGTTACCCAAGGGTAATTTACCTATTATCAAATGGCCAATGAACTTTGCTTATTACTTTTCTTAAAAATAAGCTTTTTATTTTCGAATGATTTTGGATTTACAAAGAGAGTACAGAATGTTACTACATATACTTCGTGTGGTTTCCTCTAATGTTAACATCTTAATAACCACGACAATTTGTTAAAACTAAGAAATTAACATTGGATATTACTATTAACTGTAGATTTCATTTGGATTTTTATCAGTTTTCCCAGGGTACCATGCTGCATTTTGTCATTCTCTTAGTCCATTGAGGTTGTTATAGCATAATACCTTAGACTGACTAATTTATGAACAATAGAAATTTATCGTTCACAGAGCTAGAAAGTTCAAGATCAACCTGTCAGCAGATTTGATGTCTGGTAAGGGCTTGCTCTCTGCTTCAAAGATGGTTCTTTAGTGTTTGGGGTGGGGAGGGCCTCCCCTTCCCCTCGGGTGGGGAAGGGGGAGTGGGTGGAGACAGCCCTGGGGCAGGGGGGATGGTCTCTCCCTGCAGAAAGTAGAGTAGGATTGTAGTCAGACTTAATTTGAGGCATCCAGCGAAGACACTTACAAACCACCAAGAAAAAAGATTTCAAAAGCAAAATAAAGGCGGGAAACGAAACAGACCCATGCATAATCAAGTCCAAGTGAAGCTGCACAAAATGCAGAGAAACCAAGAAGGGGGAAGGTTAATGTATTAAATATGCTATTAAGAACTTAATTTTATCAAAAGTATTTTTATTTAAAAAAATTTATTTTAGAGTTGTGGGGTACATTGAGAATTTGCTACGTAAGTAAATTGTGTGAAGGTGAGACCTGGGCTTCTACTGAGCCCTCTACTCCCCTTGTAGTGGACATGGCACCCAATGGATGGTTGTGTGACCCTTATCCCCCTCCCTCCAGCCCTCCTTTAGCAGTGCCTAGCATCTGTTGTTCCCATCTTTGTGCCCATGTGTCCAATGTTTAGTGCCCACAATGAGTGAGTACATGTGGTATTCAGGTTTTTGTTTGTGATTGTTCACTTGGAATGATGTTCTTCAGTTGCATTCACATTGCTGCAAAGGATATAATTTTGTTCTTCTTTATGGCTGCATAGTATTCCACCGTGTCTATATACTACATTTTCTTTATCCAGTCTACTTTTGATGGGCATCTGGGTTGGTTAATGTTTATGCTACTGTGCATAATGCTGCCATAAACATTTGCTTGCAAGTGTCTTTTTGGTAGAGTGGTTTACTTTCCTCCGGTTATATTCCTGGGAGTTGGATTGCTGGGTCAAGTGGTAGCTCAATTTTTAGTCCTTCAAGGAATTGCCACACTGCTTTCCAGAAAGACTGAACTGCTTACGTTCTCACCAACATTATAGAAGTATCTCCTTTTTTTTTTTTGACTTTTTAGTGATAGCCATCCTGACTGGTGTGAAGTGGTATCTCACTGTAATTTTGATTTGTATTTCTCTGATGATTAATGAAGGTGAGCATGTTTTCATGTGTTTGTTGGCTGCTTGTATGGCTTCCTTTGAAAACATTCGTTCATGTCCTTTGCCCGCTTTTAAATGGGGTTATTATTATTTATCCCTGTCACTTCGTTTGAATTCCTAATGTTGGGCCTCGGTTGGATGCATAGCTTGCAAATATTTTTTTCTCATTCTGTGGGTTGTCTGTTTATTCTCTTGATTGTTTCTTTTGCTGTGCAAAAACTTTTCCATTTAATAAGGGCCTACTGGTCAATTTAAGGTTTTGTTGCATTTGCTTTTGAGGACTTGACCATGGATTAATTGCCTATCCAAGAGAGTGTTCCTTACATTTTCTTCTAACGTTCTTATAGTTGGAGGTTTTACATTTAAGTCCTTGATCCATTTTGAATTAATTTTTGTATATGGTGATAGGGAGGGGCCCCGTTTCATTCTTCTGCATGCGGCTAGCCAGTTTTTCCAGCACCATTTGCTAAATATGGTCAGGGTCGTCCCTCTGCTTTGCACATCTCTACCAGTGATAATGTCAGTGATGCTGCTGATTGTGTTGTGACTTATGGAGAAAATAGAATGATATTGAGGATTTTGTGATCAGTGCCTGCTTATCAAGGTAGATAGTAGCTTTCTTCAGCTCCCTGTATGGAGAAAATGAAAAGATCTCCTCTCGGAAGCATGGTCCATTTATTTTCACATTGACTTTCTTTTTGAAGCCAATCTATAAACTCCCCTAGGTGGCAGATATCTGCAATAATTTTGAATAACGCCCCTGAACCTACGCCCCCATAAAAGCCTGGCCTGCTGGTTGGTCTTTCTTGAGCTTTCATTGTTGCATGTTATTACTTTAAGGGTAATGTTCTTTCTTGCAAAGCTTTTAAGCATTACTTTGCAAAAGGTGTTGGAAAGGTGAAAATGATAATTAAATCTTATCTCCAGTGTAATTTTATGATTACATAGTACTATTCCCCAGAACTATGCTTTTGAAATTGTTGTGGGCCCGTGAATGCCTCCTGTGTATCACTGTAGAGAAAATGCTAACACAGGGTTTTGTTGTCCAATTATTTTTATATCAGCATCTGAATGGATTCTCAGTCTAGGCAGCCATTCGCTTGTGTTCATCCTTCTCATCATGTTACTAAATGTAAAAGCAGAACTCCAACAATCTTTTACTTCGATGATTGTAACACTGGAGCACTAAAGTTACAACACTGGACAAGGAGTCACGCTTCTCTTGATCACTCGGACCTGTGAACGGGCATATTTTATAATCTCCAGAGGCTTGGGTCAGATGAACAGCCTCAACTTTGAATACTTCAACTATTCTGTGGGAGATTATTTTCATTTACTTATTCAAGCAGTTGTAGAGCACTGACAATATGTCAGACATTGTGTAATTTCTTAGGACATCGAGATGACTGAGAATTGGTTCCTGCTAGTCTGAAAGGGGAGCCCTGCAAAAAATAATTACTTCTCAATGTAGCATGTGGCATGTGGGGAGTTACCAGCTCGCTTGGTAAGGGATCCTGAAGACAATCCCCTTCAAAGCTTAGGATTTCCAAAGTGAGTCCTCTTTTAAATAAGAATTTTGGGAAATTCAATCATGTGTAGTAAGAACAGATGAGATAAGGAGGTGAGACAGGAAGTGGGAAACTTTGTTAAGAGGCAGTTAAAATAGTCCAGGCAACTAGATATAGTTTCTCTCTTCTCTTGTTTTCTTGTAAGAGGAAAGCACAGCCTACAGAAAAAAAAAATGTATAGATCTGGTTTGTAGTTATAGAAATTCTAGCTTTACAACTTACTGGCTGTGTGATTCTGAGCAAGCCAGTGGAGTTCTCTGAATCTTTATTTTCTTTTGCACAGAGTGAGATAAAATGTGGAGAGTAACTGCCTGGTTGCCCTCAGACACATTCTTTGCCTCTCCATGCTCTGTTCTATAATGCAGAAAACTACATTTCTTTCCCAGACTTTCCTGCTCTTTGGCTTCCAGATCGATTTGACCAAAGAAAGGCAGTGGCAAAAGACTGCAGAGCAGCAGTGGAGAGCAGCCAGGTCATTTTCCTGCCTCTCTTGGCTTCCTGTGGCATCCTGACAGCAACTCAGTTTCCTTTCAGGCTCCAGCTGCCGCTGTGTGGCCTCAGTTTCTGGGCTCTGTGACGCCACTTCCCTCCACTGTCCTTCCAGAACTGGGAATGACAATGACTTCCTGCCATTGATAATGCCAGGGTTCACCCTCCATGACCCTCATTATATTCCTAACTTTTCCCCCACTTATACAACTTATTTTTATGTATTAACTTTTCTCTGTTTGCACAAGTAATGGTTTTTATTTTTCTGACTAGATACTGGCTAACATGTGAACTGGAAGTGCTTTTAAAACTGTGGTATAAATATAGACATGTTAGATTATGCTATTACTATTTGAGAATGTTAGATCTGAAGAGAATCCTGAACTGCAAAATTCCATGATGGGTTGAGCTTGTTCTAGCTTATGCTGGTCAGTGGGCCTACCTACAGACCTGGTAGGCAATTTCTTCAGTTTTGGACTCTGTTACTGTATAGCTATATCAGAAGCCTACAACTGGTTGTGTGTTAGTGGCTTTTCTGGCTCCATGCTCTGTGTTGAGCTGAAGCACATATACATATACATATCCCCTTACCCTTGGGGAGCTTATGCTTGTAGAAATTTGGCTGGAAATATATACCTAATATAATACTAACATGATTTGAGATCTCTACCTAAAAGCAAAGTACAATTCAAGCCAATTATATTTTTAAAAAGTTCTTTTGATGAGTCAATCGATTACCAAGAAATCAAGAAATAATTGAGTGTACACTATAGAAAGCATTATTTAGACAATGCAGGGCATACAAAGAAGGACTAAAACATGATTTTCCTCTCATGAAGAATGTTTATAGTTTCTTTTTTTTATATCAATATTTTTTATTTTGATATTGTGGGGTACAGTTAAGGGTTAGGTATACAAATATGCTTCGTTCAGGCACCCTTGCTGATAAGGGGTGTATCTCTATCCCCAGACAGATATTGACTACTGTTAATCCCACCTCCCCTTCCCTCCCCCCCCATAGTTTCCCACCATGTCAGTCCTTTTTTTATAGTATCACGTGGATGTTCAGGGTCTGCTATATGAGTGAGAACATGTGATACTCAGATATTTGTTTCTGTGAGAGGTCACTCAGTATTATTGACCCTAGTTCCATCCAGGTTGCTGCAAAGTTCATGATTTTGTTCTTTTTTATGGCTGCGTAGTATTCCATTGTATATAAGTACCACATTTTTTAATCCAGTTCTCTTTTGATGGACAGTATGGTTGATTCCAGGTTCTTGCTATTGTGAACAATGCTGCGATAAACATTCGTGTGCAGGTATCTTTTTGATAGAGTGATTTGAGTTCTTCATGGTATATTCCCAGTAGGGGGATTGCAGGGTCATATGGGAGGTTGATATTTAGAGCTTTTAGGAATCGCCACACTGTTTTCCATAGAGGTTGCACCAGTTTGCACTCCCACCAACAGTGTAGAAGTGTTCCCTTCTCACCACACCCTCTCCAGCAACTGTTATTTTTTGAGTTATTGATAATTGCCATTCTGACTGGAGTTAGGTGGTATCTCAGTGTGGTTTTGATTTGCATCTCCTTGATGATTAGTGAGGTTGAACATTTCTTCATGTGTCTGTTGGCTGCTCGAATGTCTTCCTTTGAGAACTGTCTGTTTATATCTTTTGCCCACTTTATAATGGGGTTGTTTGTTTTTTCTTTTCAGCACGTTTGGGTTCCTTGTAGATCATAGATGTTAAGTCTTTGTTGGACCTGTTTACAGTTTCTTTGGAGAGAAAAAAAATATGAAACTCATGACCAAAGAAAGTGTATTGCAATTGTTTAAGCACTGCAGAAATAGCAAGTTTTAAAACTTCAATATTTTTGACAAATAAGTAAATGCAAAGTTCTCCTAGCTCTAGCAATGTAACAATATCTTTAAATTTCTAAAATAAAGAGAGCAAATCTGTCAACAAAGAATTCTTTTCCCAGTAAAAATATCCTTTAATTTGCATTTCTTTGATGATTAGTGAGTCTGAGCATTTTCTCACGTATCTGTTGGCTGCTCGTATGTCTTCTTTGAGAAGTGTCTGTTCATATCTTTTGCCCACTTTTTTTTTTGAGTTGAAATCTCACTCTGTTGCCCAGACTGGATTGCAGTGGCACGCTCCTGGCCACCACAGCCTCGACCTGCTGAGCTCCAGCAATCCTTCCACCTCAGCCTTCCAAGTAGCTGAGGTGAGTAGATTTAAAATTTAGGCTGAGGTGAGTAGATTGCCTGAGCCCGCGGGTTCGAGACCCACCTGGGCAACTTGGTGTGACCTCATCTCTACAATAATTCAAAAATTAGCCCGGGGGTGGCAGTGCGCGCCTGTAGGTCCAGCTACTTGGAAGGCGGAGGCGGGAGGCTCGCTGGAGCCCAGTGAGTTGAGGCTGCAGTGGCCGGGAGCAGCCACTGCACTCCAGTCTGGGCAACAGACTGAGACTCCAACTCAAAAAAAAATTATTGTAGAGATGAGGTCTTGCCAAGTTGCCTTGGTGGGTCTTGAACCCGTGGACTCAGGCAATCCACTTGCCTTGGCCTTCCATGGTGCTGGGATTACAGGCTGAGCCACTGAGTCTGTCATGCCCACTTTTTAATAGGGCTGTTTGTTTTTTTCCTTTTGGCATGCTTGAGTTTCTTGTAGATCCTGGATGTTAGACCTTTGTCAGATATGCAGTTCATACTCAGTGATCTTTCACAGAAACAAATAATTGAGTACCACATGTTCTCACTCATAAGTGAAAAAGGACCCTGAACATTTATCATGATACTACATGAAAGAGATTGGCAGTAGTGGGTCACTGCGTGGCGGGGTGAGGGCATATAACACTAATAAGCATACTTAATCCCAAACCGGGCTAAGTGAGGACCAAAGGGAGGCCCAAACTTCACCTGTATGATGACCACTTATGTACCTAACCCTGAATTGTACCCACCTTTAAAAACAAACAAACAAACAGAAACACCTTTAAACTGAAGGCAAAATAGATATTTTTTCAGAATAAAAAAAGTTGAGGAAATACGTTGCCAGCAGACTTCACTATAAGAAGTGTACAAAAATTCCTTCTGGGGAAAGAAAAATGATGCCAGATGTAAATGGGAACATAAAGGAATGAAGAGCACCTGACACAGTAAATATGTGGGAAATATAAATCGCATTTTCCTCGTATTTAAATTTCTTCAAAATTTGGATTTTAAGGCAAAAATAAAAAACATTGAATTGAGATGCTTATAAAAATGTAGAAGTAAAATGTATGACAAAAATAGTACAAATAATATGAGGGAGGAAATGGAAGTAGTCATCATAAGGTTCTTATATTATATGTGAAATAGTATAATACTATTTAAAGGTAGATTGTATAACTTCTAGATGCCCACTAAAAACCCTAGAGCAATTGTTGAAAAAGAAGATCCACGAACCAGAAAGACTCAAAGTGCTTCAGCTAATAAAGCAGTAGTAGAGATAAAATGAAATAAAAGCTACTCAATTTAAAAGAAGTCAGAAAACCAGAAAAAAGGCAACAACAACAACAACAACAAAAACAAAATAGATGGAAGAAACTGAAGGCACATAACAAGATAGCAGATTTAAACCCAAGCATATTAATAATTACATTAAATGTAAATGGTCTAAATGCTTTGATTAGCATATATAGATTGTATGATTAGATGTAAAACTAAGATCTAATTATATGCTGTCTAAAAGAAACACTCTTCAAGCATAAAGACAGAGAAATGTTATAAGTAAAAAGATGATGGGAAATACCTACTATACAAACTGGAATCATAAAAAAGTTAAGAGTTGTTGAGTTAATATTCAGCAAAATAGACTTCTGAAAAGAAATATTGCCAGAGATAAGGTAGGGCATTTCATAATGATAAAAGAATCAACATATTAAGAACACTTAATAATCATAAAATAAATACACTCAAAAACAAAACTTTAAAATACATGAAACAAAACCTGACAAAAATACAAGGAGAAATAGTTACTTCTTCATCACAGTTGAAGATTTTAATACTCTACTTTCAGTAGTTGATAAAACAAGTAGGCAGATAAATCGATAAATATATGGAAGACCTGGATGACTCCATCAAGTAAATTGTTGTAATAACAGAATACACATTCTTTTTAAGTGTTTATGAGCAATGACTAAGATATTCTGGGCTATAAAACAAATCTCAATAAATATAAAAAATTTAAATTACATAAAATACAATCCTGATCACAACATAATTAAGCTAGAAATCAATAACAGAAAGATATCTAGAATATTCCCACATATTTGGAAATTAAATAACATACTTCCAAAAATCTGTGGGTAAAAAATTACAGGAAAAATTAGAAAATGTTTGGAATTAAATGATAATTAAAAATGATATTTACATTTATACATACAGCTAAAGCAATGTTAAGAGGAAAATTTATACCATTAAACATTTATGTTAGAATAGAAAGTTCAAAATAAATGACTTAAGTTTTTACTTTAATAAGTAAAAAAAGAAGAGCAAACTAAGCACCAAATAAGTACAAGTTAGAAAATAAAAAAGTAAGAACAGAAATAATTGAAATAAAAATATAAAAGCAATAGATAATATCAAATAAGCCAAAAACTGGTTCTATGAAAAGATCAGTAAAACTGATAGACATCTAACCAACCTGATCAAGAAAAACAGTAGATACAAATTATTAGTATCAGGAGTGAAAGGAAACGTATCACTATAGATCTTATACACATTAAAGATAATAAGGAATTACTATGAATAACGAATGTCAATAACTTTGACAACTTAGATGAGTTGGATACAATCCTTGAAAAACATGATTGACCAAACTGACACAAGATGAAGTAGAAAATCTGAATAGCTCTATGTCTTATAGTTAAATTGAAATTCTAACTAAAAACCTTCTTACAAAGAAAATTTCAGTCCTAGTTGGTTTCACTGACGAAATCATCAAACATTTTAGGAAGAAATAACATTATTCTAATACTAAGTCTTTTACAAAATAGAGGATGAGGGAACACTTTCCAACTCATTGTGTATATGTTTGTGTGTGTGTGTGGCCGGTATTACCTTAATACTAAAATCAGAAAATTCTGTTATGAGAAAAGGAAACTAAAAGCCAATAATATACTTCATGAACTTGAACATAAATGTTGCTTAACAAAATCCTAGTAAAATACATTCAGCAGTACAGTATATAACTGCTTGATTTAGCATATAGCCCATGACTGTGTAGAATTTATCACAAGTAGTGCACAAATGATTTAACATTTGAAGATTCCTAAACCTGATAAAGAGTGTTTGTGAAAATCCTACAAGTAGCATTATATTTAGTAGTAAGAGATTGAAGACTTTGTCTTGAAGACCAGGAACAAACAAGAATATCTGCTTTCCCTATTTCTATTTATCATTGTTCTGAAGGTCCTAGACAGTGTGATAGGGCAGGAATAAAAATTATAACATTTATGGATTGGAAAGGAAAAAGTAAAACTCTATTTATGGAGGACATGGCCATGCCTATAGAAAATCCTTGGAAACTACAGGATGCCAGAACTCCTAAGTGAGAGGTTAGCAAGGTTACAGGTATAAAAGTCAATTATATTTCTGTACAATACAAACCCACAATGGAATACTAGTACAATTCCATGAGAATGACTTAAACTGAAAAGACTGACAATACCAAGTCCTGGTGAGGATGTAGTGCAAGAAGTATAAGCATTTTAAAAAATAGATGGTGTAGTTTCTCATAAAACTAAACATACCCTTTTGCTGTGACCCTCAAATTCCACTTAAAGGTATTTATCTAAGAGATGTTCACACAGACACTTGTATGAGGGGGGGCCCTCCAAAATTGGAATTTAGTTATAAAAAATTGTGTATTTATTCTTACATGTTTAAGTTTGTCACCTTCAAAATACTCTCCATTTGATGTAATACCCTTATCAAGATGCTTTTTCCATTGCTCAAAACAGTTTTTGAGCTGGTCAATTTTGATGCCTTTTAGTGCTTCTGCTGTTTTCTGTTTCACCTCTTCCACATGGGTAAAACGTTTCCCTTTGAGGGCTTTTTTCATCTGGGGAAAAAAAAATGGTTGGGTGCATAGGCAGAGGACGAGGCATGGGGATTATGCCGTTTTTGGTCAAAAACTGCTGAACACAGCATGGTGTGGGCAGGTATGTTTGTAAATCATCCACCATTAAATGAATTAAAAGAATTTCCAAAAAAAAAAAAAAAAATTCTCTGAAGCTCAACGCAGCCTCTTACAACAACACTAGTTGGTACACTGATGCTGATGGGTTCCTAGAACACTTACCTATAAGCGAAGCCTGTACTACATGGTTCCACCCTCCAAAAAATTACTTCATTTTTTTGCCCCCTCTCCAGGATACAAATCTTAATAGTGGTTTTACTTATAATAGTCTAAGTCCAGTAACAACTCAAATGTTCATCAACTGACAAATGGATAAGCAAATCATTGTATAATTAAACAAATCACTGTATAACTAAAGGGGTGTATTTTATTGTACATAAACTACATCTCAATAAATTTGATTAAAAACATGAAGATGACCATAAAGAAGAACAAAATCATGTTCTTTGCAGCAACATGGGTGCAGCTGGGGACCATCATATTAGGTGAACTCTCACAGAAACAGAGAATGAAATGCTGCATGTTCTCAATCACAAGCAGGCCCTGATCTCTGGTCACATGAGCACAAAGGTGGGAACAACAGATGCTGGGTACTGCTAAAGGAGGGAGGGAGGGAGGAAGGATAAGGGACACACAACCACATGGTGTACCAGGTTCACTATCAGGGTGAGAGAGGGCCTCCTGGAAGTCTAAACCTCACCTGCAAATAATTGACTTATGTAGTAAATCCTTACATGTACCCCACAACTCTAAAAAAAAAAAAAAGATGATAATATCTACCTGCAAGTTGTTGAAAAAGGTTAAATGAGAAAGGTAGGTAATCATTAGCATAGTTTTTTTTGTTTTTTTCAGATTAGGAAATATAGTTTATTTAGAAAGCAAATTGGCAAGGGGAGAGAGAAGGAGAGAGAGAGAGAGAAAATTCCTCCCCAAAATAGGGGTCGAGGGCAGGGGGCAAAGCTTAGGAAAGAGCACATAGCTACACCAGAGTTTAGTAAAGCAATGGCCCATTAGCATAGTTTAAAACAAACATGTTTGGCATTCATGTACACTCTCAGAGCCCAAGAAAACACACTATCAGAGCCCAAGAGAACTCTTAAGCCCAAGAGGCTTAAGAGAACTTAAGTAAAACTCAAAAAATAAAATCACAGGCAGAGAAAGAAGATTCTGCAGCTGTATCTAGATTACCCCAAAGACTTTGAAATTTTATATAAAAAACCCAACCTATAAATATGTAACTTATTGCAGTTGGCCATTTTCATAAAACCTGTTATATAGTAGCAAGGATATCAGAGTCTGAGTGAAATGGACCACTCTGACCTGCACTAGTTTTTTTTGTGGTGTCCAGTGACAAAGAAATACCTTGTCCATTGAAGCTAATGACACTAAGTATATTTTTATGACTTTTTTCACAGTCTCCTAGCTGGCTGCACCCTTACATTTCCACATTGAGCTTATGGTTCTTGGGGACTGTGAAAAAGGGAGGAATCTCCTGATAACTTGAGCTCAGAACAAGTTTGTGCTTTTAGAATTCTCTCGTGAGCATCTCAGCTCCAACCCAGGTCCAGCTTGACACCCCTCAGTCACTGACCAAGACAGAATATCATGCTATTAGAGATTCTTTATGAACAAAGCAAAGTATTTAAAATGAAATTTAGGACATAAATATTTTCATTTTCACCAGAGATTTTGAAAAATGGTTTGGAATGATGAGGGATTTAGCTTACAGCTGGTGTGTATTGGGCTCTGTGACAAAGGTAAATGTAATTTTGAGTGAGAAATCCAAGTCATTCTTCCATTTTCTATGGTTTTCTCTATACCTAAAAACAGATTTAGAACATGAGTACTATTAAATTTTATCCAACACCTGAGGGTATAGCATATATTGGTGTATTAGTTTAAGTATGGGTTAGGTTATTGTCAGAAAGGCACAACTTAACCATGGAATCTATAGAAATGTACATTACTTTCTCTCTGCTTAATTATCTGAAAGCAGAGAGCTAGTAGGGCTGGTAGAGTGTTTCTACCATTCCCTATATGTGGCTTCCATTTCTGCGTCTAAAATGGCTGCTTTGGTCCAGCCATCATATCTGCATCCCAGTCAATGTGAAGGAGAAATGAAGAATGTCAGGGCATACTCTTTCCTTTTTAGAGCATGGCCTAGGAGTTACATATAATATGGCACAATACATTATTGATATAATATTGGCCATTATTTAACTGCCAGAGCACCTCTTGCCACAAAAGTAGTTGCTAAAATTAGTCTTTATTTAGGTAGCAATGTGCCCAGATATAATTGAAGGTTATATTATGAAGGGAAGAAGAAGACAATAGATATTGGAGGACACTGAGTCATGCCTCTCACAATTGGGGAGGCCAGAATAACATGAAAGTAGGAGAGAGGAATTTAGACACGAAACCTTTATTGATCTATAGACAGAAAGATTTTGAGGACAGTAGGACTTTTGGATTTGATTTACATGTGGTGTGCCTTCTGAATTGTTGTGGTAGACATCAGAACCATGGAAACCAGGTGTGACACTGTTGTAGTTGCTCAGATGTGACTAAGTAGATGGCTGTAGAAATGGTGAGAAAAGATTGAGCCTGAGGAATAACTTGCATGGGTAATGATAAGACATGGAAACAGGTCAAAGAGCATAGGAGAGGAGGGATTCAGGAAAAACCTCAAGGCTTCTAGTGTGTAAAAGAGAAAGAGAGATGATTTACACTGATTTAAACAGGAAAGTTAGGAGAGAAAACCAAAAGAGCTTGGTGCTTGATCCATCCTTGAATCCCTGGGGCAGTTCAAAACTCTCTCAATTTCTCTTGAATTTTTCTCACATAAACACACTTATAAGCACCGTTGGAGCCTGAAACCTGGAAGTTTTGAGATATTAAGTAGAATGAGATCAAATAACATGCTCCATGACTGAGCACAAACCTTTATTACTACTTTGATATTTTTAGAAAATAGGCAGAATGTGCTAGCCTACTGAATACTATCAGAAAATGCGCAGTGGCTATACTAAATTTTTGCTCAAATCTCATTAATTTCTGAAATTGTAGGTTTGTAATAAGAATGTTAAACTTCCTTGGACTTATTTTTGAGGTTAGTTAAAGCAAGGTACATATCAAAACAATTTCCCCCCTAGTGATATCCAGGTAAGAATCTCCAAAGTGAATTGTTGTTTTGCAAAAATTATACAGATAAATCTTCTAAAGTCTTTAGATTTCTAAATGTCAGAAGAAGTATGAAAAATTGCATCAAATAAACAACTAGATATTTTAAAAACAATTGTATGAACTCAGTCAAATAGTTTATAGTTAGTAGAGAAATGATGAGTAGATTGCCTAGATATGGTCTAGATTTCCGTTTTCTACTACTAAGTTGGTTTGCTTGTGGTATGAAGACTAGCAGTTCAGTTTTTCGGAGACATGGCTGCCCAGGGAGAGTCTGTGTGAGTATTTGTGGTAGGAAGGGGAAAGCTGACAACGTGTAGGGAGATTTCTTTCCTTCTCTCTGCTACTTAAGAATTGTTAGTCTTGAACTGCTGGGCTCTGTCTCCCAAAGTGCTGGGATTACGTAAATAAAAATACTAGCTGGGCATGGTGGTGCGCATCTGTAGTTCCTGCTACTTGGAAGGCTGAGGTAGAAGAATCGCCTGAGCCTAGCAGGTAGAGGCTGCAGTGCTGTGAGCATGCCACTGCATTCTAGCCTGGTGACAGAGTGAGACTCAGACTAAGAAGAAAAAAAGAAAAAAAAAAGAATGATTGCTAACATGTTTGTCTTTGTGGAGGCTCACCCCTTTAGGGTCACTTGACATTTCTGTCCAGTTTCTAATGAACCCATTTTAAAATATATGCAAACTAGTTCTTCCTGAAGAGGAAGGTGCATTGTTGTCTATGATGAAATGCCTTCTTTTGTTGTAAAGGACACTCTTTGTTTCCTTCCTTTTATGAGACTGAGGCGCTGCCTACTGTGCTAACGAGGCTCCCGATTGCTTCCTTCCTTTTAATTCAACGTTTCTTTGAATGGTTGATAGAGAAAATTCTTAAGTAAGAACTTTGGTAGACAGTTGATTATATTAGTCAGGAGATCATATATTTTGGAGGTATGAGCATCCAGTCTAGGAAGATTATTCCTTAAAAGCAAGAACCTGTGGTTCCTCTGGTGAAAAACAAATGCAAAAAAACTATTTACAATATAAGCAGAGATAAAAGGCTGCTTTACAAAGGTCTACCTACCTTTCCGAATTCAGTGGCTGTTTTCTGCTTAATTTCTTTTTCCTTTTCAAAATTGTCGTAGGTATTAGACATTTTGGGCTAATGGTCTAGAAAGATTCATTATAAAATCCTTTTGAATTATTCAAGGAAAATGCAGTCTGAGAACTATTGTCTTCTGTCCACCCTTCTCCCTCAGAATTCCTACAATTTTTGTCCATCGTAGACATTTTTCATAGTGGAAGTATTAATGAAAAGGCCTTGAACTTTCTTTTCTTTGCCACAGTGGAGATCAGAGCAATTGATTTTGGATCAGTTGGTTTCTCATCTCCAAGGAAGGGCAAAGCAATATTAATAGGACAAATTCCTTTGCAATAGTAGTAGTTTGGCTGTAAGGATATTTGAAGTGGTCGTTTAAAAATTTTTAATGGTAACATGGGTGCTCTAAACTATCATAGTAGAAATGTAGCCAGGCACAAAATGTAGTTATTAAAAGAATGTATATTTTGGCTCTCATTCTATATCATGAAATGAATACAGCATATCATTCTACACATTTTATACATTTCAGAAGAATAGTATCAGATTTAGCTTAAAACATTAGCTTTCTTTAAAATGAATGTGTGTATGAGTGTGTGTGCCTGTAAGCACACAGTAATGTTTAAAAAAAATTCCTGATCTGAGTGAACATTGGTCATTCAGCTTCTCAGAATTGAATAGACTTTATATATAAAGTTAGGGGAGCATTCCGATCTGTGAGGAGAAAGTAGCCCACAGATGGTCACCTTGAGGTCACCACCTTATCAGTGATGTTGGGTTGGGAATGGCAAAAGCTAACAAAGGGAAGCCTAGCTATTTCATCGGCTGCATAAATGTGGGCGTTTTTCATTCCCAGCCATTCACAATGAAGGATTACAGCAGACAGCACAAGGATTTGTGTACATGGGCTAACATGTGAGGGCACTTGAGAGAACAATGTTCATGGAAACATGAGGCACCTATTGTTAGACATATAAACAAATCCACCTGGACATATGTTTTTGAATGCAAGTAACCATTCAGAAGTGCCTTGCTGCAAGCGTCACGCTTCTGACATATGCACTTGCTGAAAGGTTCATGTTTGCATCCATGAAGTATCATGTAAAGTCAGTGATGTACTAGAACTGGTCCCTATTGGCTCACGGGAACCCATTGTTAGATTCTCAGAAACTTTACAAACTGGTTGTTAAAACCAGACATTATTAAAAGTTAAATTATACAAACATATAATCAAATAATTTATATTAAAAAACAAAGGAAGGCCAGGCGCAATGACTCAAACCTGTAATTCCAGCACTTTGGGAGGTGGAGGTGAGAAGATTGCCTGAACTCAGGTGTTCGAGACCAGCCTGGGCAACTTGGTGAGACCTTGATTCTACAATAAATAAAAAATATATATAAGCTGGGCATGATAGCGCATGCCTGTAGTTCCAGCTACGTAGAAGGCTGAGGTGGAAGGATTTCCTGAGCCCAGCAGGTCAAGGTTGCGGTGGCTGTGAGCGTGTCACTGCACTCTAGCCTGGGCAACAGAGTGAGATTCTGGCTCAAAACACACACACACACACACACACACACACACACACACACACAAACACAGGTTAAAAAATACTGCAAGCTCATCACATCCTAATTATTTTACCATGCTTTACTATAGAAGGCAGTTGAGGTTACTTGCAATTGCTGTGTCTCTAGGTGGAAGCACTATGTAATATTGTCTTGTGTATCTCTTCCCAGCTCTGAGTTCAGGGGCATCCATTTGGTAACTTAAAATCAGGTAGACAAAGACCCAGGATAGTTGCTTTTTTTATTTGAGGCTTTTAATATATTGGAAAAAAATCATAAAAGGGCAAGTTAAGAAAAAAATCTTTTATAGATATGTGTATATATATATATATTTATATGTTTATATAGGAAAATATAGTTTATTTAGAAAGTAAATTAGAGAGAACGAAAGAGAGGAGATTCACCTCCCCAAGGCAGGGGAGTGGGCCAAGGCTGAGAAAACATGGCAACCATAGCTCAAAGAGCACATGGCCTGGTCTGTGCTTAGCAAGGTAATGGCCAGTATATTTTAAACATGTGGGAAAATGTATATTTTTAATACATAATACAGTGTATCATAATTCTGATATTCACAAGTAATTTAAACATTTTAGAAAAAAATGGTAATTCATAGTACATGAAAAGATGTGTCCTCCCAGACTTTAACCAGAGGTAAAGGTTAAGTTGTTTACTTTCAGTGATCTTGATTTCTGGCTGTGATGGTGTCACCTCATTTGGAAATGAAAACAAAAGTCTAAAAGAGAGACATTTTGTGAATTCAAGCCTGAGTCACTCAGAGGGCACTTCTAATCACTGCCTTGCTCCATCATGTTTGATTCTTTATTTGTAAAATGACTGTAGCAATAATAATATTCACTCTATAGAGTTGCAATGAGTACTCAGTAAGATCACACAGAACTCATGACTGGACAAGCCATCTATAAATGGCAACTATTAGAAATCATTATCTTGCCGGGCTCGGTGGCTCAGCCTGTAATCCCAGAGCTTTGGGAGGCTGAGGTGAGTGGATTGCCTGAGCCCACGGGTTCGAGACCCACCTGGGCAACTTGGCGAGACCTCACCTCTACAATAAATCAAAAACTAGCCGGGCGTGTGCCTGTAGTTCCAGCTACTTGGAAGGCTGAGGTGGAAGGATCGCCGGAGCCCAGCAGGTCGAGGCTGCGGTGGCCAGGAGCAGCCACTGCACTCCAGTCTGGGCGGCAGAGTGAGACTCCAACTCAAAAAAAAAAAAAAAAAGAAATCATTATCTTCATCATCATTGCTTTATTGTGTACTTACTGTGTGTTGAGCCCTGTTCTAAGAACTTTACAGATATTATTTTATTTAAACCTAGAACAACTTCCTGAGAGAAGAAGAGCATCAGCCCCATTTAACAGATGAGGAAACACAAACAGTGGTTTGGTCACTTGCCTGAAGTCATATAGCTAGTGTGAGAGGAGTTGGAACCCAGCTCTGACTCCAAATTCCATACTTGGATATGTCAATACTTCCCATTTATTCCTTCAGTATCCCTCATTAGGCATATAATAAGAATTTAAGAAAAACATTTGGATAACATTGTTTATGGTGTTTTCTAAGATGTTCTGCTTCAGGTCACCGGAAAATCTCATTTTTTTTATGAGGGGGCTCAGAGAAAATAACTACCTACTCTGAGACAAAGCCAGTACTCATAGGGGAAAACTTAGAGTATTCTGCAATATGTTTATTCAATTAAATGAAGGATGATTAACGTATGATTTTCTTTCTAAGGGCTTCCCCCCATTTCTATTTGCTACACTGTTAAAAGAAGTTTTGTTTGAGTGGCTTGTGTATCTGTGTTTATGAACTTTTCCCAATGAGACTTTATAATTCAGCACATGGAGACTGTTCCCCTCTAATAGGATTTACCTTTACGAATATCTGAAAATCCTTCCAGGAGATTAAATTGTTTAGCTCAATATTTAATCTGTTACTTCCTTTCTAAAGACACCCCATGGACTTTGTCATGAATTTGGCTGATATGAGGGGTATTGATCAGTCATAAACCAAAAAGAGAGAGAAGGGGAATGGTCAGCACAACCTCTCCCATCCCCACCTTATAATTTAATTTTGATTTGAGCTGCTTTTGATTAATCTTCTTATTTGTGAGTGTGTGAATTCAAGAGGCTTGCTAAGTTTCTAAAGTTGCTGGGCATTGGTCTCTGGTGAATGGCTCAGCTAAAGAACAGTATGATTGCGTTTTTATGGTTTTCAGATATTTAATAGCTTCTTCCTGTCATTTTCTGAATGACTGAATACGGTCTAGCCCTCTGGGAGCACTGCAGCATCCGAGAGCTGGGAAGATGACTGAGGTCTGTGTACTTGACTGATTGCCTTAGTCTTAATTGTTCTCTTAATTAGCTGCAGTGGCAATGGCATCTGGGGAGAGATCACGGTATTGGTAAACAGCTCCACCTTGGAGCTCAGGGTAATGCCTTTTGGAATCCTGACAGTGAGCAGCGCATACGCTTGTTTCTCCGTGGAGACGGGGACCTGCCAAATCTCCAGCCCCCAAGGCTGATGTGCCCCTTGTGCGATCTGTCACTCTGGTCTCTGAGACGCGGGCCTCCAACTGTTTGTCCTTAAACAAAGTAAGTTTTAATATGCGAAAAGCAGGCTTTATTGGGCTGGATGGATGAATAGGAAACAAAAGAAAGGGTATAGGATGCACCGAGCTGGGCAGAAAGGCAGGCTTGGGAGGAGCAGTCTGAGCAATAGGACTGCAGCCTGGCAGGGGCAGCTCCTCCCAGTCCTTCCTCTGTTTTTCAGGAAGGAGTCACAGATGGGCTCATCTCAGCCTGTCCCTAAAGTGTGGCTTGGACCCCGAGACCTGGTTTGCCTATTCTTACGGCCTAGCTGGGATTTCTTCTTCTCTTTTGTATTTCTCTCCAGAGGTGTTGCACTGAGATATGAAACTTCAATCCTAATCAACCCTACCTCTCTGCAAAAAAGAAGAGAGGAGAAAGTTCACCTAGTCTGAGGGGTTTAGAACCTAAAGAATGAAAAACTCAGCTTGTTGTTGTTTTTTTAAAAGTGATAGCACATTATTGTCGTGGTGACCCAACCGAGATATTTTAGATCTTGTAGAACCAGTTCAGACTCACATTCACGTACAGAATAGAAAGGAAAACAGGTGCTTAGGTGGCAAGTTACAAGGTCAGTACTTAAATATTTCAAAAGGCTACATAAAGTCGTAAGAAATTGGCATAGAGATGCAATGTGATCTTGAAAATGAGATCAATTTTTGATATTTTGCAAGAAAATAATAAATAATAATCCCTTGCTGTAGGACTCAGGGACACAGGATGAACCTGTGAAATCTTGGACAGATCACTTACCGTCTCCAGTGAGGAATCCCCTTTGTTATAAAAGGGTAGGTTCTAGCACTCCACACACTTAAAAGGACCATGAAGATCAAATATGATAATAATGTGCTTGCTTTCAAAGGAAAAAGTGTTATTCAAAACAAGCTTTAGATAACTGCATTTATCTGCATTTTAGAGTCCAGTTACAAAACCGTCACGACCACAGGTGTATTTTCTTTTCTTTTTTTTTGTTGAGTTGGAGTTTCACTCTGCGGCCCATGTTGGAGTGCCGTGGCACACACGCTCACAGTCACCCCAGTGTTGACCTGCTGGGCTCCAGTGATCCTTCTGCCTCAGCCTTCCAAGTAGCTGGAACCACAGGTGTGCGCTACCATGCCTGGCTAATTTTTTTTTTATATACTGTAGAGACGAGGTATCGCCAAGTTGCCCGGGCTGGTATCGAACCTGCAGGCTCAGGCAATCTACTCGGCTCGGCCTCCCAATGTGCTGGGATTACAGGCTGTCACCGAGGCCAATCCATAGGTGTATTTTCATTGCCTTAAAAATAAAAATGCAGCTCAGATATGGTGTCACTTCATGTACATGTGTACATGGTTATGTGGTTTGTCACTTCTTCTTCCATTGCTCCTCCAGAAAATTACTTTACACTTAAATTAACTGGCCTCTTTTTTCCCTACGGGGCAAACCCCACCAAACGAACAACTCCAGTATTTTGAGAGTTGAGAGAAAAGCAATGTCTGGAAATTAAAAGGAGTTAAACTATGAGATAGTGGTTTAAGGGCATGTGTTATACTATTTTAAAGACGAAACTCAAAATCGACGTGCTAACCACTTGTGGCCATTAAAATGGCAGGGCTACCTCTTGTTAAAAATTTAATAAGTAAGTTAACCCAGATTTTATGCTGATATTGGAATAACTGCATTCTGGCCACCAAAACTGTCCCTTTTTCGCTGAATCTCAGCTGTACAGTGTAATGTTGTATGTCTAACTTTCGCCTTGTGATGGTGAACTGCTTTTCATGTAAGCAGTGAGTGCCACTTATGTTAGTTATCTTTATATACAGTCTAAGACAGTAAAATCTCTTTTTTATAATCTTCTTGGGGCAAAGGGCAAGTCACAAGTTTTGGCAATAGAAACATTGATTAGTAGACACCTGGTCATTATTGATATGAATACAACACCCAAACCAATGACACCCATTAAAAGTACAATTATCATCAAGATTCTCCTTAAGAGAGGCAAGACACTATAGTGTTATTTGTGTACAGCTGAGCTGGGTTTCTTGTTACCTTCAACTGCAGGCATTTCTGACTGATGAAAGGGATACCGTGTATCTGAAGAACATGTGAAGCAGCAAATAAGTGGCCTCAATAGAAACTCCTGCTTAATAGAAACTTTCTTCTCTTCTAGAGAAACCTTGTACTCGATGATGAAGGGCTTTGCAAACTATGGCCTATAGGCCAAGCCCAGCCTGCTCCCTGTTTTTGTAAATAAAGTTTTATTGAAACAGCCACATTCATTTGTTTACATATTATCCATGGCTGCTTTGACCCAACAATAGAAGAGCTGAGTAGTTGCAACAGAAGTTGTGAGAAACCCTATGAACTTTTGGAATGACCTGTCCAAAGATATTTGAACTCTGGCAATAATTCAAGTATTTCCCTCTGCCTTTTACAAACATGAAACCTCTTTGGTATAACCTTTTAATGCATGTCTTTGTTGCAGTGAGAAAGGTGTGTCAGGGTGTGCATAAAATTCAGCTTTTGGTTTTCACCAGAGACAAGGATATGGCCTGTCTGGAGGGCTATTTGTGCAGGCCAGGGGCTGCGCAGCTTTGGGGCCAGGAGCTGACAGGTTTGTCTTCCACCAGCCTTTTCTCCAGGATCAGATTCCTGTAAAGTGGGCTCTAACTGGACACTTGTGTCTCCTTCTCCTCTAAGCAGATTCCATCTCTCCTTACTTGGGAAAACACATCCTAGTGCTAGGGAAATCTGTTCTGAAAATATTCAGTTGTGCACAGCATTACAGGGCTGCTTCTGTGAGTGTGTTATCAGAATACTTGGGTTGTCAGATGTTTGTCTACCCTAGAGTGTAACTTTTTTTTTTTTTTTTGGCCCTTATGAAACAGGGAGAAAATCTCTGAAAATAACTGACAACTCAAAAATTATGTATTCATAAAAACAGCACAGTCTTACCAATTTCCCGATTCTATCACCTCTTCTTACCCCAGGCCTTAGATTGTCATCTATCTTTTGTGTTGGAAAAATACTTGTTCTCGTTTTACTTTTATTTCAGTGCAGCCTATAAGCAATGCATTGCTCTGTCTCGCTCTCTCTACTCCTGTAAACATGCCTTTATGCTCTTGCTTTGGTAAGAGAAACCAAAAAAAAAAAAAAAGCAAAAGTTATTATAGGTTTTGATGTAGCCCTCCATCTTATTTTGTTCTTTCCTTTCCCTTTTCTAATAGATGGGAGGGTAGAAATCCAGTTAAAGCAGACTAGGAGAAAGGACAATGATAGCAATGCAAAGATGAATTTCACCTAGGTAGTATTGGGAGCTAATCTATTTAGAGTCCAATCCATTTGTGGTTTTTGTTTTTGCTTCAGAGGAGCAAAAGAAGAATTCTAAGCTCCCACAGAACCTCTGGAAAGTGAAACTTCTCCCTGTCACAGAGAAGTCTGGAGAAGTCAGAAAGCCTCCGCCCTCGGGGGCATACTTAGCCAAGTTCCTTTCCATCATTTCTGGCCTCTGAAAAGAAAAAGGATTAGATAATGTGAACATTGTCCTGTGACTTGGAATGTAAGGTTGAGGGGAAATCAGTCTCCTAAATTCAGGAATTTGGGTTCAGTTTCCATGTAGGAGTCTACCGACATGTTATCATACTGACCCTGAAAACAAATGCCCCAGAAGATGAACTGGACATTGAACTTGCAGTGTGCCTCCTGTAGGAAGAGAGTATGTTTACAATGTGCCTAAGGCATTTCCAGTAACACAGGTCTGCAATGGAGGCAGTAAGATTGGAGAGCCTTGTAAGGATACAAGGAGAGGGTGCTTTGATGTCCAACTGGCAGGTATGGATACTGCAAATGAGCTCATTTCTCTGTCTGAGAAAAAGGTGCTTTTCCAGTCAGAAATGGGGAACATTCTATATTGGCACAGCATTTACACTGAATGCCATATCCCTCACCTCTAACACACGCACACCTTTTCTTGGGCTGGGAGAACACATCTGGGGCTTAAACCTTAGTCTTCGGATGCAATCCTTCCTCTCTTTCTGCTACATAAACTGTCCCTGGTGAGAGAGAAATGAATGATTCATGCAGAATTTCAGAGCTGACCTGTAAAGGAAACAGATAGGCTTACACTCAAATGCCAACTGAAATTCACAAATAGTTTATTAGGTTAACCTTCAGTTTGCAAATTGGGCACCCAGGGTGTTTGGATCAAGGCATTGCAATTCCTTGGATCTGCCACAGAATGTCGCCTTTACATCATATACCTCTCAGCATAGCAGCATTTGTTAGGGGTTAGAAAAACAGGAGTTTTCTTAAAGGAGCACTGTAAAAGCACAAAATTATCACAACTGGTGCTTGAGGAAAGCAATTCCTGAACTATAGAAACCATCGGCATTTAAAAATTTCCTTCCTCTCTTCTGCCAATCTTTTTCCAGATATTATTATTATTTGCAATGTTTAAAGGAATTGTGTGCCAGTTTTTCTTAAGGTCTTCTTTAGCACAAGGTTTTATAATTACACATTTCCCCTTTGAAAAGATCTGCACCTTTGTATTTAAATTGTATTTAACCTGCAGCCTAAACACTTCAGGTGTAAAAATTCTTAAGTACTTAATACTAAGGATTCTATTTCATAGAAGGCTCTTTCAGAAAAGAAAGTATAAACATCAGCTATATTAATGGTTTGGGTGAAATGAATTTCCAAAGACTGAAAATCAAAGACCTGCGTTGTGGAGAAGAAAGGGTTTGTGGAGAAAAGCCAGCTGGGACTGGAGGTAAGTGTGCATGGCAGGGTCGGTCTGGGAGGGTCTCTGATGGGAACCGTGGGGCAAATATACAGGCTAAACCCAGACCAATGGACTATGGGAGCTTAACTTCACTCAGGCATTCAAACACAAGAGCTTTTGAGTTTCTACATGAACCAACACTCCTGCAGTTACTATCTTTCTGGAAATGTGATTATGCTGCCTTTTGAAAGAGGACTCAAAGAGTCATGAAGTCATGAGGTTTTGTTGACCTCAGAAGCATCTGGAGGCCCTGGGACTGTTGAGACATCCTTGGTATTTGGCACCTTGGATAGGGCAGCTCTTGTCTTTGCTCTTCATCTTCTGTTTTTATTTTACTCTGCAGTGTTGGTTGGGAGGAAAACAATCCCAGAGGCAGTATTTGCCCTTCTAGGGAGTGTGGACTATAGTGGAGGGGTTATTTCCTGACTAGCACTTAAGTTTATCTCTCCATTCTTCCTATTTGAAGCACACCTCAGCCAACAGCTGCTCAGAATAAGACTCCCCCAGCATCTCTGGTACCCATGGCTTTTCCTTGCTCCTGGAATTCGCACTCCTTTTTGGGTGTGCTTTGTTCATTTCATAATTGGAGTCTTAATTTGGCTATAGCTCTGCCAATAGCTATTAATTATCACTTTACTCTTCTCTTCCCATAACAATTATTAATTAAACTGCCCTGAGAGTCATAATGAGAAATGAAAGGCTGTGATAATATTTTAGGAAGCAGTGTCCCATGGTCTAGCAGGTCTACATTATGTTCCGAAGGCAAAGCAGGGTTCATTTGTTTGATTCACAAATATTTCTTGAGTTCCCTCCATGTATTCCAAGTACCAGGCACAAACAGCTAAGGGCTCATGCTCTATGGAGGAACTTCAGGTTATGGTGTGGACAGTTTTTTGGATCCAATTTTTAATTCCTATTGATTCTCCTTTCTCAGCCTGAATCACTCCGCAGAGGAAGTGATCCAGCATTCCCTACCACTTTCATTACCCACGGTCTCCTCCCACAACCTTAAAGAGCACTCAGGTTAATTGCTCTTCTTCTGAGTTCCTATGGTAACCCTGTATAAATCTGTATTATAGAACTCATATTTTACCATTTTTAAAAACGTAGCTGCTTCTCCTATTCTCAGTAAATTTTGCTAGGGTGAAACGTATGTCCTCTTTACCCACTTACCAGACAACACACGGTTTAGCCTACGTTTTAGCTCTTGGTGTATGGTAAATATCGAAGTTTTGTAATTTGAAGTTAAGATCAATCTTTAAGTGCAGGCTCAGTTCTAACAAAAACCTGCTGGGGGCAGGGAGAACAAATCTAACCCAAAGACCAAGGTGGACAGGACTCTGTGGTTGGCCTTCCATGGAAGTCAAGGTTCTGTTCAACTCAGATCTTGATCTCCTCTTCTCTGAATAGCTCTAGATGCCTAACTCGGTGTTTCTTTTCTCTTTAAGCTGCTCGAGCATACCTTTCTTGCTCTGACCCTTATCACTCTCTCGAACATGCTTTGGCATTTCCCCCCCCGCTATAGCATCCTGGGACCAAGTTTTTGCCTGTCACAAAGCTGGTACTAACTTAGAACTTAGAGGGGTTGGCTGACCCTGTGATATAATTTCAGGATAAAGCTACAACGAACCGATCAGTCTTCCCCATCTCTGAATTTCCTCGCTTAATGTACAGCTTTCACAGTGGCCCCCAGAAATACTTTCTCCTTTGATTACAAATGCAAAGGTTCATGGGGGTAATTTAAGTTTCTAGCATGTGCAGTGTGTGTAAAAGAATTTGAAAGAAACTCTTGGCTGGAAGGATGAAGTGAGACCTTGTGGCTTTGATGGTGGGTGATGGGATTCAGTTTTGGAGAAAGGCTCTACTGCAGTAGAATGATGAGTGTCACTCATACTGGAGAAGCGGTAGACGCTGGGGAGCATCTGTTGCTTTTGCCACCCAATAGTCATCCATCTTTCTTCTGGTGAAGGTAATCTGAGTCTCTCCTCTTAGAAACTATTGTTCCACCAACTTCAGCCTATATTGTTTGAGTACTGTTAACTCGACCGCAGACTTTAGGGGGCACATGGGAGTCAGGCTTGGCCAGTAACACACCCCATCCCTGGCCACTGAGATGGTTCAGAAAAAGTCAAGCCCAAGATATTCATTCAAACTTTGGGGGAAACAATTGTTCCTTTTCTCCTGGGCTTGTGGTTATGAGAACTTAAGCCTGGAGAGAGCCACCATGCTGGAAGAGACTCTTGGCAATGAAATCCACGTGATAAGAGCAGACACCAGGGATGGGTGGATAGATAGACGCAAAAGCCTTTGGGGAGTACAGCCAGGCATGCTTTTTACATCACAACTATTCAGCCAAAACATATCCTTTCTTCAGTTTTGGTCATTATTTTTTTCTGTTATTTTGTGACCAAAACTGTCCTGACTAACAACACATAGGAGAAACATCTTTGGGCTTGGTACAGGTCAGAAGGTCTGAGCTTAAACCCTGCCTATGCCACTCATCAGTAGTGTAATTAGCTTCCCAGAGCCTTGATTTCCTTCTTTGTAAAACACAGTGAATGACATCTATACGGCAGTGTACTAGCCAACATTCTTGGCAGTAAGCAGCTGAAAACGTCTCTGGATAACTTAAGCAGAAAAGTAATTCATTGGAAGGATATCAGGTAATTTGCAGAATTGAGGAGAAAGCTAAGGAACCAGGCTTGGAACACGGGTAGAGACCAAGAGGAGCTGAGCAGCCAGAAGCTCAGCTAGAATTGGGCTGAAGGAACGCAGTTAGGACACTGCCACCTCTGGATGCCACACTGGATGCCACCTCAGCTGCTGGATACTGCCTGGGCCACAGGTTATTCCCCTTGGTGTTACTGACTCCACATTCAAAGCCTGCTTGAGGCTGCACATTCTATTGGTACAGAGCTAACTTAAAAGGGAAGAGGATTTGGATATTAAACAGCCTAAAATCATGGGAAAAGAGCTACTGAGAGAATTGTATGAAGTAATGGCCACAAAGGCCCATCACCATGCTCAACCAATGCTAATTTCTCTTTCGCTTCTTCGCATTTTTTGATAAGGACTGACCCTACTGATCTTGTAAGCCTCTTTGTCTTCAGACAACCAACTCTGCCTAAGCACACATCTAACAGGCCACAGTAGGCTGAACAGCAGAATTCCTTAGTTTCCTGTGCAAACTAAGACATTTAATGGATTTTTCTCTTATCTGATATCTCTTTATTCTGCCAAGTTTGCCCAACTTTCCTTTGCTGTATGGAGTAGCAACTACTCCTCTACACTGTTAGATTGTTGAGGGCATAGTACCACCTATGACAGCATCTCCCTAAAAGTGCTTAGTTAGGACATACTCTAGCACATGCTAGGTGTTCTTTGGTTCAATGTTTATTTACTGATTTGGTTCAAAATCAGGACTGACTGGATGATCTCTCAGGACGACTTTGGATATGTTGTATTCTTAATGCCAGCAACTGTGCCTGACATATGTAAGTATCCAGTACATACCTGCTGAGTGAATGGATGGATGATACTGGTATATAGTAGGCAACTTCCAGCACCTGCTATAGCTAATATTGACTCTTGCTACAGCAATGTTGCTCTTAGGCTGCTGCTCGTTCCTGCACGTGGGTCCTTGTGCTGTGACACTTGACAAATATCTCACTCATTGTCACCAGATCAATGTAAGTGATAATAGTGATGGCTTCCTGAGCTCTGCCTAATCTCAGGTAGGAGGCAGAGGTGTGCACTGGGGACTTAAGTGCCTCTTTATACAGTGGGAATGTGGGTTGGGCAGGCATTCTAACAACAATTGGCTTGCAAGGAGACCGGTTATGTGCTGGGTACTGAGGTATAGAGGTGGCAGAAATGCAGCCTGTGAGACTAGTGAGCTTACAATGCCTGAAACGAGTCCTTTGCAAAGATTCTACCCTTAGGAAGCACTAATAAGAGGAGGAAAGATTCCTATATATTTGGGTCCTTTTTAAGTTCCAGAGAATTCTCTTAAAGCCACATTTTTTAACGTTTCTTTTCTATAATTCAGGCTTATTCAGTATAGTCTTCCTCATTTTCCCGACACTCTGATGATATCTCTCAAGAGACCTTATTACCTAAGTTCTAGGACTTAATCTTGCCCATGCCTTTTTGCTACCACAAATTGGTAATTACTGTGTGTATGTGTATGCATGTGCATATTTGTATATATGTGTACATGGTGCATGTGCATGTGTGTGCACTTGTGCATGTTCATGTGTGGAGATGATGAGTGCAATGGGAGAAGTGTGAAAACCAGAGCCAGGCAAAAGAGACAGTAGGGATGATGTGTAACTTAGCTCTTCTTTTCTTAGCTCACCGCCAGTGACCCTACTAATGCTTTGCTTATTTAACTAATTGGTATTAGTCTATTACTAGGTCCTTTAAATGTTCAAGGACCTCCAGGTCTTTGTATTCCACGAGTTCCAAGTGCCCACAGGTGGCACAGCCAGGTAGACAGGGGTGAAAGGGGATTCTTTCCCAACCAGCTACAGCTGGCCTGCCTTTGATGTTGAGCGTTTAGAGCCTCCTTTGAGGGCTGTCCATTCATTAAAGGAGTTGATGCAGTTTTCTCTATAGTGACTTTGGGGGGAAGTTAATTCTCCCCCAGTGCCTAGTTCAGTGCCCCAGCTCAAGAGATGCTCAATAACACATTGCTCACCACCGCTGCTCATCTGCCCCATGAAAGAGCTTTGTAACTTGACCTTCTGCTCGGTGAATTTTCCGTTCTTAGTGTTTCTCCCAAATGCACTCAATTGTTCCACAATCCTACAAAGGTCATGTGGTCTGTGCACCAGGCATGTAATTTGCTGATCTCATGATTAGACATGCACAAAAACCTCAGTGCTATTCAAATGAACTCTGCAGTTGGCCTTTGGATTGCGTCTCCCCAATTCTCCTAGCACATGTGAATGGAATTAGTCTTCCAATCAATCTGACCTGCAGCGCACTGTTGTTGAGTACTTTTGCTCTGTAGTACTTCCATGGTTGTGGGTGACCCAAATTTCTGTGACCAGAGGCATATGTCTTGGTCCCAGATGCCTTCCTTGGGTCAGCAATCCCCAGGTGAGAAGGACCTCCCCCTTAGTCTCAATGTGCTTTGGGCATAAAACTTTTAGGAAGATTTCTTGATTATTTCTTTCTCTGATTTTGTTACTTTGTTGTCTTGGCAACCAGAATAATAATCTTAAATGCTTGTGTTTATATATTCTTTGGAGAATATTTTATCACAAATCTTTTCCAAGAATGCCTGTCTCATGATGTGTTGATTATTCCTCAGCGTCTTTCTTTTTTTCTGTACATGCTTGTTTTCCACAGTTGGGAGAGAGGAATGTTAGCGTGGTGCAAACAGTCTCTAGGCTGAGGATCAGGGGTCCTCAGCTAGCGCAGGGCACTCTACCTTGCTGGCTTTCAGTTTTCCATATTAAATAAACCAGATTATTTCTTTAAGCTCTGAACTGCCACGACCCTAAGCCAGAATTAGGTAATAATATGCCATTACTTGTTGTGATCTTGCAAGAATCTTCTCCATTATGCATGGGAATTTTCCGATTCTTCACTCTTTCACTGACTGGAATATTTTCCTTTGCTGAGATATGTTACCTCATTCTGCTCAATCCTCAGCATTTTGGGGAAGGGGTAAATACTGCCCAGCAAACACATGACACTGGCAGAAGGCTGGTGCTGTCCCAAGCCACTGTTTTACTGTGGTTGGAATGAACATCATGGGGATTTCTTTCTCTGTTCTTTAGTAGATCTCTTGTGCTGTTCTCTCCTCCTACAGCTGATAACCTTCACATCTTCTTTGTTGTTTATCAACTTGAAGACTTCGGGGAAACTTCAAGCATCCACAAGGAAGCAAATCCACCTAGAGTTCTTTCTACAAGGCTCCCGGGAGGGTGGAGTGTCCAAGCTGATTGTCCTGAAATCCCTGACTCCTGACATAGTGATGCTTCCTTACACCTTGACTTTGGAGTCATTTGATTCTGCTCATGTGTGATTTTGGGGAGGCGTTTTTGGTGCTTGTGACAGAATGGCTTCTTCTTGGTCATACCGAGTACACATTTCAAAGACAACCAGAATATCAGCTTCACTCAGAAAAAATTTGCCTTGTATCATTGGTTGGTAAAAGCAACATACATCGCAATAAAGGAAGACATTAATCTTCCTTTCTTGTAGCATTTTAGGTAGAAAAAAGAAGTACCCAATGATAACAGTGTATGATATGACTTTAAATGATACATCCTTTAAAATAGGATAATACCACTGGTAATGCTATACCAGTTATTCAAATGCTGAAACTCTTCTCTCCTGGGTGGTAAAGAGCTTCTGCCTTGAGTTTCCTGTGTGGTCATGTTACTGCAGCCTCTCTGGTCATTACCTCCAGCCCCTCGGGATGTCCTAATGGTCCTGGCATAATGGGCAGCCTCCAGCCTGCTGCTACAGCCTGCTGGACCTGCTGTCTGTTCCTGTGGATGGGTGCTCGGACTGTGTCACTTGTTAAATATCGTGCACATTGCCACCAGATCAATGCAAATGATCATGATAGTGATGAACTCCCACCCTGTGCCTGGGACCACCCTGTAAACTCTGGAGGAAAGTGGCCCCATTTTAGTCCTTAGGGCCTGGTGCACGTAAGCACATAATAAATATTTCCTTAACAGTCAATTATCTCATCTAATTCCATACGTGATATTTTAAGGCACATGTTTTTAATCTCATTTTGCGATTGCTAAGAAGGGGCCCTGAAGAGTTTAAGTAACATGTCTTGGATCCAGTTAAGGGATGAAGAAGTAAACATCTCAACCCAGAATGTCATGCCAGGTTCAAAGGCTCTTCTCTCCTAGGGTGCTTGAGATGTTCTGAAACCTCACAGGTCCTTGCTAACTTGAATGGTCTATGATTCCTTATATTGCAGGTAATTTGGTTTCAAGTTCCCCATGAAAGATGAGTGGATTCACAAAAATCAACTCTAAATGGATCAGAGACCTAAACGTAAAACCTCAAACTATAAGAACCTTAGAAAATGCAGGAGACACCCTTATGGAAGTTGGAACTGGCAACCAATTCCTGATCAAACCCCCAAGTGGCCAGGCCATGAGAGATAAGATAAACAAGTGGGACCTCATTTAACTGACAAGCTTCTGCAGAGCCAAAGAAAACATCAAGAGAGCTGGGAAACAGCCCACAACCTGGGAAAAAATATTTGCCAACTGTATGTCTGACAAAGGCCTAACATCTAGGATCTACAAGGAGCTCTAACATGCCTAAAAGAAAAACACAAACAGTCCCATTACAAGGTGAGCAAAGGATATGCATAGAAACTTCTCAAAAGAAGACATACAAACAGCCAACAGATACATGAAAAAATACTCAGTCTCACTTGTCATCAAAGAAATGCAAATTAAAACTACACTGAGATACCACCTAACTCCAGTCAGGGTGGCTATCATCAACAACTCAAAAACAACAGATGCTGAAGAGGATGTGGCGAAAAGCAAACATTTCTACACTGTTGGTGGGAGTGTAAACTAGTACAGCCTCTGTGGAAAACAGTTTGGCAATTCCTAAAAGATCTAAAAATTGACCTTCCATATGACCTTACAATCCCCCTCTCGGAATACACCAGGAAGAACTCAAATCACTCTTTAAAAAAGATACCAGCACATGTATGTTTATTGTAGCATTGTTCACAGTAGCAAGAACATGGAACCAACCGTGCTGCCCATCAAAAGAGGACTGGTTTTAAAAAATGTGGTGCATATACATGATGGACTATTATGCAACCATAAAGAAGAATAAAATCATGAACTTCACAGCAGCCTGAATGGACTTAGAGTCCATAATACTGAGCGATCTTTCACAGAAACAAAGAACTGAGTATCACATGTTTGTACTCATAAGTGGACCTTGAACAATTATCATAATACTTTAAGAAAAGGATTGGCGTCTGACCTGAAGATGGCAACGGCATAGATGGATCTGTGAGACTCTCTGAACGTGAGTTCCCCAAAGACCCTTACTTTTCTTCCTGTACCCCCCTGCCCACTGCCAGCCGCACTGGTATGAGGCCGGGGGACCTTTGGTCCCACGCAGGGTCAGATATTGCGACCTGACCGCGGCTACTCCACTATATGTGATTCCGGCCGGCTGGGGAATCCGGAATCCCGAATCCCAGCTCCCTCCCTGGCTGCATTGTCATGACTAGCACCCAGCACCAACCTGCCGGTCACCCAGGGAGGCTTTGGGCACCTGCCCCTCAGAGATACCAGTCCCATTTCTGGCTGAAGTGCCCTGTGAGGGACCCAGAGCCACCACCTGCCCTCTGGAGTTTTGGAGATCTGAAGCCCTGGGCCCACCCTGGCTGAGGCACTCAGAATGCGACTGCAAGCCTGGGTAAAGGAGCAGAACCCCAAGCTGGTTTAAAGTGCTGATCGGAGGCTTCCAGCTCCAGAGGAGGGAATGCCCTACCCTCTCCTCCACCCCAGCCTGCTGGTGGCACCCTGGATCCAGCGCCCAGCTGTGCAGCTGGTCCCACTTAGAGACCCACAGGAGCATCCCTAAAAGTGAAAGTAAAACTACCACCTCTGCCATTTTCAAGGCATCGCATCGCCCCATCCAGCTATCAGGGCCTCCACCTCGGTTCCCATGCTGACGTCAATAAACAGGAGACAAAGCCCCTCCCCTACACTGAATAGAGACCAGTGTCCCAGATCTCCCAGGCAGGAGGCTAGCTGCCTGCAACAAAAACAGAGGGGAGAGGCTGGAGATTAAGGCTCAAGGGACTTTATCCACTAAGGGACGAGAGAAAAATCTACACAAATGAAGAAAAACCACAAGAAGAATATGGGTCTCTCCCAGACTCCTGGGAGGGCAGACACTGAGGAAACTGACTTCAGAATGCAAACACTGAAGAGCCTCCAGAATGACTGGTCTCAAACTACAAACTTAGATATCAACACATTAATGGAGAGATTAAAAAGAATTGAGGAGATCAAGAAGAAACTAGAAAGGAGTTGATATCAGAGATAACAGTAATAAAGAATACTATGAATGAAATAAATAACAAACTGATAAGCATGGAAAGCAGAATTACCCAAGCAGAAGAAAGAATCTCAGAGCTTGAGGACCAAAATATAGAACTAAACCAAACTCTCAAAAACACAGAAAACAAGCTCAAAAAGACAGAAGAAAACCTTCAAGAGATGAGTGGTTACTTCAAGAGACAGAACCTAAGAGTAATCGGACTTCCTGAGGCAGAAAGAGAGACAGAGACCACACTGGAACAAACCTTCCATGAGATCATTCAAGAAAACTTCCCTTATCTAATCAATGATGCAAAAACTCAAACACAAGAGATTCAGAGAACCCCTGCAAGACAACAAATGAGAAAACCAACTCCTGGACACATAATAATACGCCTAAACAAAGTAGGCATAAAAGAAAAAATCCTAAAGGCAGCAAGAGAAAAAGGCCAGATCACCTACCAGGGAAAACCAATTAGAATAGCAGCAGATTTATCTACAGAAACCCTGCAGGCTAGGAGAGCTTGGAGCCCTATCTTCAAAGTCCTAAAAGATAAACAATTTCAACCAAGAATAACCTACCCAGCCAGATTAAGCTTCATCAGCAAGGTAGAATTAAAATCTTTCCCAGATATCCAATCCCTAAGACCTTACGCTGCCTCCAAACCACCTCTATATGAAACACTTAAGAAAGTACTAAACACAGAAGAAAAGGGGAAAAAAAGAGCAACGTTCTTCACAAGAGTACAGGAAAAAGAATAAAATACACATGAACCAACCCCCAAAACAAAAGAAAGACAATAAACCAAGTGGAAGAATAACTCTATAAAAACTCTATGATAGGGACGAACTCTCACATTTCAATAATTAGCCTGAATGTGAATGGACTAAATGCACCACTGAAAAGACATAGAATGGCAAAATGGATAAAATATCACCAGGCAACAATATACTGCCTTCAAGAGACCCATCTCACTAGAAAGGACATGCACAGACTCAAGGTAAGAGGATGGGAAACAAATTTTCAAGTGAATGGAACACAAAAGAAAGGAGGAGTCATGATCCTAATTTCAGGCAAAATGCCATTTAAGCTATCAAAAATTAAAAAAGATACAGAGGGCCACTACATAATGATAAAAGGTTCAGTCCATCAACAAGAAATATGTATCCTAAATATATATGTACCCAACATAGGTGCACCAACTTTTATAAAGCAACTCCTAGGAAAACTAAAGAAAAATATTGACTCTAACACCATCATAACTGGGGACTTTAATACCCCACTCACAACCCTAGACAGATCATCAAGACAAAAAATCAGTAATGAGATCCGGAACCTCAATGTGACTCTGGACCAAATGGACTTAATTGATACCTACAGAACACTCCATCCAAAGACCAGAGAATACACATTCTACTCATCACCGCATGGAGCATATTCCAAGAACCACCACATAATTGGCCATAAATCAAGCATAAGCAAATATAAAAGGACCGAAATTCTACCATGCACCTTCTTGGACCACAGTGGAATAAAAATAAACATTAACACCAACAAGGTCCCCCCAAAACCCACAAAGACATGGCCACTAAACAGCATGATGCTAAACAACTCCTGGGTCAATGATAAAATTAAAACAGAGATCAAAAGATACCTGGAAACAAATGAGAATGAAGAAACATTTTACCAAAATCTCTGGAATGCCTTAAAAACTGTAGTAAGAGGGGAATTTATATCCCTACAAACACACATGAAGAAAATAGAAGGAGCACAAATTAACAGCCTAACAAGCCACCAAAGGAAGTTGGAAAAGCAAGACCACAAAAATCCTAATTTCAGCAGAAGAATCCAGATCACCAAAATAAAAGCCGAAATCCAGGACATAGAAGACAAAAAGACAATACAAAAAATCAATGAAACAAAAAGCTGGTTCTTCGAAAGGATAAACAAGATTGATGGTCCCCTAGCTAGACTGACCAAGAAAAAGAAAGAAAAAACCCAAATAAGCACAATCAGAAACACAAAAGATGAAGTCACATCTGACTCTGAAGAAATACAAAAAGATCATCAGAGACTACTATGTACACTTGTATGGAAACAAACTTGAAAACCTCAATGAAATGGAGGACTTTATGTCATCACACAACCTACCTAGGTTGAAACAAGAAGAAATTGAGACCCTAAATAGACCAATAACAATCAAGGAAATTGACTATGTAATAAGAAAACTACCTGCAAAAAAAAGTCCTGGACCAGATGGCTTTCCAGCAGAATTCTACAAGACATTTAAGGAGGAACTGATTCCAATCCTAATGAAGCTATTTCAGGCAATTGAGAAGGATGGAACCCTCCCCAAATCATTTTATGAAGCTAACATCACATTGGTACCCAAGCCAGGTAAAGATCCAACAAAACACGAGAACTACAGGCCAATATCTTTGATGAACATAGACGCTAAAATTCTAAACAAGATCCTAGCAAACCGGATTCAACAACACATCTCAAAAATCGTTCATTATGACCAAGTAGGCTTCATCCCTGGGATGCAGGGCTGGTTCAACATTCGTAAAACAATAAATGTAATTAAATACATCAACAGATGTCAAAGCAAAAACCACATGATTATATCATTAGATGCAGAAAAAGCTTTTGATAC
>NW_007252954.1:909039-909506 GCF_000164805.1 Carlito syrichta | reverse complement strand
CTACACTGTTGGTGGGAGTGTAAACTAGTGCAACGTCTGTGGAAAGCAGTGCGGCGATTCCTAAAAGCTCTAAACATCCATCTCCCATAAGACCCTGCAATCCCCCTGCTGGGAATACACCCTGAAGAACTCAAATCACTCTATGAAAAATATACCTGCACACGTATGTTTATCACAGTGTTGTTCACAATAGCAAGAACTTGGAAACAGCCATGCGGCCCATCAAAAGAGGAGTTGATTAAAAAAATGTGGTACATATACACGATGGAATATTATGCAGCCATGAAAAAGAACAAAATCATGAATTTCGCAGCAACCTGAATGGAACTAGAGTCTATAATACTGAGTGAACTCTCACAAAAACAAAGATCCGAGTATCACATGTTCTCACTCATATAATGGACCTTGAACATCAAATGTAATACTATAAGAAAATGACTGACGGTACTGGGAAACTATGCGGGGGG
>NW_007252954.1:822615-908931 GCF_000164805.1 Carlito syrichta | reverse complement strand
TAAAAAAGAACAAAATCATGAATTTCGCAGCAACCTGGATGGTGCTAGAGTCTATAATACGAGTGACCTCTCACAGAAACAAAGATCTGAGTATCACATATTCTCACTCATATCGTGGACCTTGATCACCCAACACACTACCATAAGAAAATGACTGACAGTGGTGGGAAACTATGGGGGAGATGGGACTAATGGTAGTAAACATCTGTCTGGGGATGGGGAGACACCTGTTATCAACAAGGGGGCCTGAATGAAGCATATTTGTATACCTAACCCTTAACTGTACCCCACAATATCAAAATAAAAAATAGTGATTAAATTAAAAAATATAAAAGAAAAGGATTGGCAGTAGTGGGAAACTTCTAGTATGGGGGTGAGGGAGTGGGACTGGCAGTAGTGGGGAGTCTGCCTGGGGAAGGGGGGGTTCACCTCATCACCAAGGGTACCTGCATAATGAACATTTGTATACCTAACCCTGAATTGTACCCCATGTCTTTAAAATAAAAAAATTAAAAGTTTGTTTTTTTTTTTAAAGAAAGAGGCTGGGAGAAAGGGGACAGTGTATGTGAAATGGGGCAGTAAGAGGGCTGTGGAACCAGGAGAAGGGGCCCTGAGATCATGAGAGATTAAAGCACACCCCTCCCAGACCTTCCACTCAGAGAGAGTCTCCCCTATAGGAAGTGGAGGAAAAAAGAGAATTAGATGAGAAGAAACTAGACATTAGTTACCAAACGACATACCTGCGCTCCCATTAGTCCTTTGTGGGTACGTAGACAGGAACGTCAGTTTTCCAGAGGTACTAGTGGTTTCTAATTAAGGCGGAGAGCTTCTTTGCTGTGTTAAGTAAGGCAAGAGCAATTGGAGGAAGCTGCTCAGAACAGAGAGCCTGAGGACCCAAGGACAATCCTCCCAACCTTCTGAGTTTGTGTAGAGCCTCTTGGTGGCTTACCTCAGCTTACTTATATCATCAGAGTTGCATAAAGACAGCATAAGCCTTGGACTCTGTTTTAGTAATTACAGTTAATAAAATTCATTAAAGGGTAGTAAAGTATACTTAACTGTCTCATTTTAAAACTTTTGTGTAGACAGACATAGATAACAGAAAAACTATTTATTAACCCATAATAATAGCTATCATTCATATAACTACGACACTGTCCTGAGCTTTATTTACTTTGGTATCATTTAATCTTTACAACACCCTTATGAGATGGTTATTCTGATGGCAGTAGATTAGATCTCAATTTTTTACTCCCTCTGTGGTTTTCCAAAGACTTCGCTGGGAGTAGAGTATATTCTCCACTCCACACTTGACTTTAGGTTTGTTTACGTGACATGTTTGTCTAGTGGAATCTGAAGAGACATGACTTACCCAGGGCCTTTGGGTTTGTGTGCCCCGTTTGGCTTGCCCCTTTGTGCACCTGTGGTTTGCCATGAGAAAAACATTTCTGGGTTGCTGCTGGTCCAAGGAGATTAGGAAACATGTAAACCCAACACACAGCCTTGGACCCAGCCCTGCTGACCCCAGCCAGTCCTAGGAAACCTGCAACTACTGGCAGACCTATGAGCAAGAAAATAAATTTTTTTTAAGGCATTGAGATTATTTTGTTATGTAGCAAAAACTGACAAGCCTAATTTCCAAAGGTGGCAGCTGAGGTTCAAAGAAGTTATACAACTTGGCCAGTATCACCAAAATAACACAGTAGAGGCTGGATTCAAATCATGGTATACCTCATTTCAAAGTGACATTATTGCTTGGGAAAACATACTTTATGTTGAAGTAAGTTAAGGTTAAGTAAGATAATGAACATATTAAAAGTTCCGCCCCAAGCCTTATACCTAATGAAGGGGAGAGATAATACATTAGAGAATGGTTGTCAGAGAGATACTGCTGCTTCCAGAATGTGGTCCTCTAATCTTGGAGTGAGAAAGCATGCTGGAGCTATGTCAGAATGCCACAGCAACTGGCAACCCTGAATACCACACAGTGTCACCTGCTTGCCAACCCCCTTAATGATCAGTGCCTCTCCTAGGTCATAAAAGGCAGAGTCTTCAGCAGATTTCTTTCCTGAACGTTTAATATACTGGATACTTATTTAGATTCTACATGGGGGGTCTCGTTTTTCTTTTATTAATTGTCATGAGAATTATTTTTGCTGCCTTATGTAAGAAATCTCCCTCTGGGGAGTTCTGAGTCCATTATAGACACGAAAACCCCAATAATCTTCTTTCCTTATAACAAGCCTAGGAAAGAGGCAGAGCAGGAGCCACTTATTCAGAATTGTAAAGTGAGATGAAACTTCTGAAAGCTTTACAATGGAAAACTCCAAAGGAAACAAATTAAGAAGCTAAATCTTGACTGATGCTATCGAATCAGTCCACAGGGAAGGGTCCAGGACACATGAAAAAGAAAACAGGAAGAGGAAAAGGAACCAAGATGAGACAGAACAGTGAAAGAGAGGAGGGCCAGAAGGAAAAAGCCTACGAAATCCGGAGACAGACTCTGCTGAGTGGGCAGTTACATTCATAGCTTGCCTGCGAGCTGCCCCATTCAGTTGGAGCCACACATGGCTATCTGTAGAGCTGTGGACACATCCCAGGACCGGCCCCAATTCGAAGGGAGGGTGATGAAAATTGAAGTTACCGAGAGAGGCAGCCAGCCTTGCATGTGTGCCCTCATGCCAAGAGCAAATTTACTTTGGAAACTTTTCCCCCAACTTTTGTCCTTATCAAGCTCTTTTACTCAAAGCATTTAAAATTAACTGCTTTCAGCTTGGATGCAATAATTCTGTGCTTCCTGATTTAATTTCTGCTAATCTTTTCCCTATGACGATCTTCTCCCAAGGACATACCAGGAAGATGCCTTTGCCCAATTAAGCTAGTTCAAGGCAAACATCATCAGGAATGAAATAGAATGGAGTGTTTGCTATCTATATTCTATGTGGAATCTTGCAAGAACCTCGTATTTCACATTCCCACCCTATTTCTCCGAGGCCATTGGATAGCCCCTTTCCTCTTTGTCAGAAAATATTCATGAGTCTTAAATTAGTCCCACAGTGGGCTTGTTCACTTGAGACTAAACAAGAGTAGCTGGGACTAAAATTTTTGGTAGGTAAGAATGCCAAGCTTGCTACACAGGGTCCTTCTGACACTACCCAGCCTAGCATGGCAATATGAGAAATATGAAGCAGGTGTGAATGTCCTCTCTACTATTAACCTGCACAGCATGTTGAAGTGGACTCTACATGATTATACTGTTAATCTCAAATTAAAGCTCTAATTTTTTTCAGAAGCTGTCAACCTGTTCAAACTACCCACTTTCTGCCACAGCCAGTCTTACTTCCTGAAGCTTTTGTTGTACATTCACAATGGCAGTTGTCTTCACAGTTATCTTCAGATCTTCTCAGCATCTTCTGATTTGTGTAGGTTGACATGATGATGTACAATGCCATAATTTTGTTTGACCCTAGCAGCAACTTGAACAGTTGGTACTTGGTTAAGAGGCTCTGAGTTTGGGTGGATGTCTCTGTAAGACAGCTGGCTGGGTGAGGGGTCATCCCTGAGGAGCAGGTGACAGAGCCATTGATGTGAAAAAACCTTCAGGCATTAGGCTGGTCTAAGCAAGAGTTTGCAAATAAGTCTTTGGCTTTCTCATACCACTTTCTGTGTTCCTTCCTGACTCCTTGATCCTGTCATCCTCATGCCCTGAGCTTTCATGTTACCTCCAGGTTATGCCATGTTTCCATTCAGCCTATTTGCTCCTAAAGGCCTCACGTCCAGAATAACTTGATTCCTCATTTCTCCACACTTCCACTGAAGCCCCTACCAATTATTTCTGTTGATTGTATTCAAGGGAGGCTCACAGCCCCCAAACCACACTTTGATTGCGCCTCCAAGGAAGAAGAGTTTGGCTGTGCATGAATTTGTCAGACTTGAGGACATTTATCAGGTCTAATTTTTTAAGGGGTAGAACATTATCTAGAATGAGGTAAATAAGTCTATTTTATGGTGACCACTTCCTTAGTCTTTCTGGACACAGATCTTTCCAAGTGCCTAGGGAGACAAGGTAGGGGCTTGGCTATGCTTGGGGTCCTGGCTTCATAGAGTCTGTTTCTCTCTCCCTGTACTGTCTATTCTTTCTTTAGAAGCTCAGCCCCTTTGAATGTCAGAGGTAAAAATTTCTCCTATTCTATTGTAGAAGAGGTATCCCTCTTCTCACTCTCTTCTTAAAGGCTAAGTGAAAGCTAAAGTAAGGTTTAAGAAGTAGGCAAGCTACCTCAGTCTTCCTAGTTTGACCAAAAGAAGTTCTGGCAGGCAGCAGAGCTTACAACGGTTAGACCATCCACTTTGTGGTTTGGGGTCAAAGACCTGGCTGCTAATAAAGGACAAATATTCTCGCCAATGTTCTCTGTGCATAAGGTTTCTGAGCCCCTCCCAAGGTGGTGTGGCTAGATGAAAATAGCAGTCTGGGTTCCTGGACCTCTCTGAACAAATGCCTTAATTTTTTTAAGATCAGATGATTATGGGACCCATCCATCTGTAGTTCCACCTCCTTACCACACTGATCTGAAATAGGTGTCAGAAATCCAGCATTTTCGTAAATACTTCATGTTAAGATCTGAATGACTGGAAGTCCACCCCTACAAGTAGCACAGGTTGAACATCCCTAATCTGGAAAGCCAAAATCTGATCACTTTTTTAGTGCTAATGTGATGCCACAGGTAGAAAATTCCACACCTGACCTCATGTGATGGTTCACAGTCAAAACTTTGTTTTGTACACAGATATATTATCAACAATATTGTATAAAATCACCTTCAGGTTATGTGTATAAAGTGTATTAGAAGCAAATGAACTTCATGCTAAACTTGGGTCCCATCCTCCAGATATCACATTGTGTTTTTGCAAATTCTCAAAAACCCAAGATGCAAAAGGTACCTGGTCCCTTTGGATAAGGGATACTTGATCTGTATTTACATTTTAGACAGTCAATAATTAACTTTGGTATCTTTTTCACAAAGCCATTTTCAACTCTGCTGGCATACTCTGGATCAACTGAATGATAAGCTTCTTGTTGTCTTGCATGGCATTTTAAAAATTGGCACCCATGCAAGCACAAACACATCACAGAGTAAAGCATTCAGGGAGTTCATTTCCAGTTGCTCACACCTGGCACTGCATCGTGGGCAAAATTATTTAAGCATTTTAAGGAACAAGGCATTAGTTATTCCCCAACAGCGATGCAGAGGGTGATATGGCTGAACACATGTCATATAATCAGATTTTTAAAACTCCAACTCATCAATTGATGATGATAATATACTTGGGCATTGCCCATGTTGTTAACCTCAGCAATCAAAATAAAGTAATTATACTAATTACAAGCCTCTTAAAACCCAGCTCAGTGTCCTTGTGCATGAGAGGCAAGCTGTGCTGCCGCCACTTCCCAGGGCTCTGATACCCCATAAAGGTCTTAGTAGCTCCTCGTGGGGCCAGTAGTCACTCTGCCAGGGAAAAGGACAATTAGAGGTGAGTCCATGGGGAGATAAATGGTCCTTTCACTCAGAAATGGCCTTAGATGCTGGGAAGAGTTGCAAGTGGCCGGCTGGGCCTGATGGTCTGGAACCAGAGATTTAAAGAGCACCCAAGCCCAGCGAACTGTGACTGTCCGAAGTGTTCTGGCTGACAGGCTCAGTCATCCACTCGAGCTGGATTGCTGAGAGGGTATTAAAGGAAGATCCAGTAAATGCACAGTTATTTGGACACCTCTCTATTGGAAATTGAGGTGACAATATGCAGACCTGCAAGGTAGCCACATTTTATTACCACATATCTTGAACTGACAGCCAGGTTAAGTGAGTAAAATGTGGTGAATCTGAAGGTGGTCATAGTAAAGAAGTGCCTATTATTGAATTGGAAATGGGTATGCCATCCGATGTGAGAGTTCAGATCTGGGAGCAAAAAATGAAAACATGGAGAAAAGTAGAGAGCATTGTATTGCTTGGAAAAAAGGAAAAGTATACAAATCTGATTCCGAAAATCATAGCACCTAACAATTGTTTACAAGAATCATACTCACTGTGGCCTTGATTTTTAAAAATATTCTGGTCTAATAAAAGAAATCATGCTCCCCAAGTTTCCCATTCTACAGTGATCAGGCTATTACGATAATATGTATCTCCTCAATAGCCAAATGACATGTCAGGTCTACAATAATGTTCGTAAAACATTTACCATTGGGAAAAATGACTTAGATTAACCCACATCACGGCAGTAAATAGGTGAATAGGGTGAAATATAGTAAAAAAAAAGGACAGAAATTTAGCAAAGCCGCCAAAAATCTGGGAAGGCATATGTGGTATAAAAATAACCATGAATCTTACAAACTAAACAATAAAATTGCTCAGCTAATTCATATCTTACGTTGAGTGACTTAAGTGAAGATAAGTTGATGGGAATAATTGACAAATGCACACAAAAATTAAGTCAGCACTCAAAACATTACAGAAATAGAAGGAAATTCAGGGTTTGAAAAATTAAGATAAGTAATTCCAGGAAACCAAATAATATGTTTTTGGGCTTGACAATAACACCAATTAGCTCTCATTGAGAGTGTTCCTCAAATATGATGTGTGACTGAATTGTTGGGAAATGTTTGTAAAGTTTCTCATGTCTAATGGCTATAGATATGGTCATGAGAGAACCAAAAGGGGCAGATGAACCATTGAATTGGTTTGAACAGGAAGTTACTGAAGCAATCTAAATAACAATTCACTAGAAAGCTGCAGGTTCTGACTTGCAAATAATCTAGTCCAAGAACTCCCAATAACACATGAGAGTATTCCAAGATGTTTCCTGCAAACACCATGTCAGTCAGACATAAAGGTTGATTCATGACATCTGGAAACAGCTGCCTTTTACTGAAAGACAATGAAATTTCAAATTACATTAAATAGATCCTGCAAATACACTTACCTGCCATCCACAAATCATTGGCAGACATTTGGGGCTGAGATTTCCTCACATTGTCAGAAAAATCAGGTCATGAATAATCAACAGAAAAGTTGCTAGAATTTGGACAGACCCTCAAAGGTGTCCATGACAGTAAAACCAATCAAATCCAATTGTGAATGTGATTGTGGTTATTTGAAAGTGATGAGGTCTGGACTAACCTACAATACTACTCTTAAATGGTTGTCTCTTTGGGAAAAAATATGTGCAGCCTGGAACCAGAATAACATCCATAGATATCAACCAGAAACCTGTTATTAACCTAGTGTACTCCTGTCTCATTAAAACCTTGATCACTGTTAATTATGCAGTTAAGCTTTTCCAGAGCTTAAACTCAGGACTTAAGAATAACTTGCCTTAAATGCAGGCTTTTTTTTTTTTTGAGTTGGAGTCTCACTCGCCCAGACTGGAGTGCAGTGGTACACTTCCGGTCACCGCAACCTCAACCTGCTGGGCTCCGGCGATTCTTCCATCTCAGCCTTCCAAGTAGCCGGAACTACAGGCGCGTGCTACCACACCCGGCTAGTTTTTGATTTATTGTAGAGATGAGGTCTCGCCAAGTTGCCCAGGCCGGTCTCAAACCCACGGGCTCAGGCAATCCACTCTCCTTGGCCTCCCAAAGTGCTGGGATTACAGGCTGAGCCATCGAGCCTGGCCAAATGTAGGCTCTTGATGTGATATTCCTGAGATACTATTCTTCGCAAAGTCTCAGTTCTCTCATTATAAAAATGAGGATGATGATGGTACCATTATCTTTGGACTATTATAAGATTTAGATCAGAATAAAATCAGATAATGTATGTTAAGTGCTTTTTTGGCAGCTAAAGTTCAAAATCTGTCTGGGTGTAGAATCTTGTAGGTCAGTGTACAATATATTTTCCTAAAACATACACATGTCCAATTTCTTCTGTTAAAGAGTGGGAAAATCTCTGCAGGTTTGTGGGTTGGTACTGAGTTTCCAATGATTTAGACTAGAAATTGGCTAAGTTGTTAACTCCAGGGTCCAGAAGTCTCAGTCTGAGCACTGAGTGCCAATTATCAAGGCAAGGTGATAGACAGAGAAGACAGCATCAGGGTCAGGGTCAAAGGAAGACCCAGGGATAATCACCTGGACAGGGGATAAAGTAGGAGGCCAGGAATCTAAAGTGCTAGGCGGGAAAAGTTGAAGAGTCCAGGAAAAAGGTAGGGATGCCAGGATTTTGTGCATTGCTGGTGCTGGTGGCATGGCATAGAAATGATTAACCAGCTCAACGAGCCTGATTGTGGCAGATAACGCAAATTCAAAGGTTTGCTTTTAGGAAATCTTTATATTATTTGATGGGCTATCTAATAACAGTTTTTGTTATATGGAGAAGATTATTAGGAGGATTTTCATACTCATCATTCTTGAGGAATCTCCACTCCAATATAACTGTGCTGAGTATTATTTGAAACTTAATCAATTTTTCCTTTTTGCTTTTCCTAGACTACAACTGCATAGCAGAGAGTGCTAGGTGCTCACCAAATCCATTCCTTCTTCTTACTGAGTATAAAACACATTAACCAGTCACCTCTTAGCCAGAGGAATGTGAGAAGTGGTATGCATGACTTCAGGCCTGGCTCATAAGATCTTCCTATCCGTATCTTCCAAGCTCTCTTCTCCTTTTGCCTTGCTAGAATGATGTTGAATTTCATAGTGATTTGGAAGCACATGTTGAAGATAACAGAACCTGCACACAGAAGGTGCCTGGGCCCTTGAGTCAATTCTTTGAGGACAACCACCCAACCAGAATGCTAAATTGAGCTATTATGTGAGTGTAACATTCCAAGCCAATGAAATTTTGGGACTTGCTTGTTCAATCAGCTAAGGTTATCTGAAGTTGTATGGGTACCTAGTGAAGATATTGGGATCTGAGGAAGCCCATAAATAACATCTTGTCTTCCCTGCCTGAATTTATAGCCCGGTGAAAGATCATCAATGGAACCAGTTGGATGGAAACAAAATGGTCAGCTTTAAGCTTTAAGCATTGGATATGCAGACACACGGACTTGCTGATATGCTCTGCTCCCCTGTCTCCAGTATTGACTCTGGGATTGGTATTTTTAAAGCAGATGCACTAGGACTGTGGCATAACTGGGGTCCAAAAAGCCAGAGAAGAAAAGAGACCAAATTCTTAGGGTTTGTAAGAATTAGTTCTCTCATAACTTAGAAGTGTGAACCAATAGCTTTCACCTTCCATCTATGTGAACTACTTGTGAGTAAAGCCCATGAGAACAGGACTATTACTCTAGTGACTATCTCTCTGCGTGTTAACATAAGGAATGAAATTAATGTTTACACACCATAGACACTCCATGTTTACAAACCACACATTGTCTGATAGGCACAAAACACATTTCTTCTGGAACTCACTTTACCACCATGACCTTTCCATGAATACTTTTAAACTATCCAGAGACATTCTAGGTTTTTGTCTCTTGTCAATTTGAATTTCTTCATTTGGGAAAATTACTCCCTTTATTGAGTAAGATGTTGGGGGTGGGGGATGGTATTTGTAGAGCAACAAGAAATGGGACATACCCCCCATTTGCCAGACCAGCTGGATTAATATTCAGAAACTAGGAGGTGGCATGTTTAGGTCAGGCAACCTTCACAGCTTGCCACATCTGTACAACCCAGGTACTGATGGATTTTGTCATTTTCCTGTGGAGAATTTTCCATCGTGGTTATGATTGATTTGGGTCATGATGCCAGTTGCTTGTGTGCAAATTAGCTATTAATAAGACCCCAAAGTCAGAATAGGTGATAAGATGTGTCACCCAGTCATGTAAAAGAATGCAAATTTAATCTCACTCATACTTACTATAAGATCTGTCAATTTATAAATCTTCCAGTTCTTTGCTTTTTTGCCAAATGGAATGAAACATTATTACAGCATTCAACTGGAGAAAATACTTTCAAATTAAGGACTATAATCCTAAAGAAGTAACTGTTTCAGGGAATGTTGCTTGGTTTGTTATAATTTTGTTTATAGAATGAATCTCTAAAGAAGAAAACTGAATAGCATGGACTTTGGGTTTAGGATCAGACATCAGGACCAATATTATTTCATAAGCCATTTGGTGAGCATGGGGAATTTTGAGTTCTCTGCCAGCTCAAAAGCACAGTGATGTAGCTATTAAGAACAAAAAACTTGGAGATGATCTAAGATGGAATGGGGTATCAATACATGACAGTTAATCCAAGTGATGAAATACAAACGATATTCTAGTCTGGTCGTGGGGCTATAGTCAGGAAATTGAAATCTTTTGAGCTCAGAGGGCAAATGAAAAGCTCACCAACATGTGGAATACCAGTGTTTTGAAAGAGCTTATCACCCAGAAATAAAAGAAAATTGAATAAAACATGTATTTTTATCATTATTAACAACAGAGTTACATTTTCAAAGCTTTTTCTGTGAAAGGCACCTTAAGTTCTAAGAAAAAGTCTATGTGCTAGGTGATATTATATTGCTTCACTTGAGTTTTATAACAACCCAGAGATGGAGAGAAAAAGGAGGATATATTTGACGTATACAAGGAATAAATGTGGGCCATTTCTGTGTGCTGATTTTTATTGGGTACAGGAAAGACCGATGGCCCAACACAGACCTTAAGGTTCACAAGCAATTCCAGAGTCCTTGGAATATGATCTGACTCCCTGTGAATAGCAATGCCAAGGATCCTCTGTCCTACAGGCAGGGAAGTCAATGAAAGTCTGTGCAATTTGTTTTCTGCATAGATTTCAAAGTTGAATGATTAAATTCAAACATTTAGAAGTTGATCTGTACACATAACCACAAAACTGTTATCTGGGCCTGGAAATACAAAAACAGCACTGACCATTTCTCCACAATTTCATAGTTGAGTCAGGTTTAGAGAAGGTGCTCAAATGTTTTCAATTAGCTAAGTAAATGTCGGTTAAGATGAGCTAGACATTGTTCACAATAGCAAGAACATGGAACCAACCGTGCTGCCCATCAAAAGAGGACTGGATAAAAATAATGTGGTACATATACATGATGGAATATTATGCAGTCATAAAGAAGAACAAAATCTTGAACTTCACAGCAACCTGCATAACTTAGAGTCTATAATACTGAGTGATCTTTCACAGAAACAAAGAACTGAGTGAGTATCACATGTTCTCACTCTTAAACGGACCTTGATTTTTGTAATACTATAAGAAAAGCATTGGCCTTAGCAGGAAACTGCTGGGGAGAGGGGCGGGGAGGCGAGATTGGCAGTATTGGGAATCTGCTGGGGAAAGGGGGGCACACCTCATCAACAAAGGTACCTGCATAATGAACATTTGTATATCTAACCTTGAATTGTACCCTACATCTTTATGACAAAAAAATTAAAAGTAAACACACACACAATAAAACAAAAAGATGGGCTAGAAGTGACAGATCACAATGCAGTTATGGGAACTCAGAATAAAATGGTGTGGCAAACATTGAGTTCATACACTTGGAGTATATATAGGAGTACAGTAGCTAATGAGAATTATGCTTGAAATTGAGGGGCACATCACTTTTTCTGATTGTTAAAATATATAGATATATGAGACACATTTGAACAGGGCTGGTAAGGGGGTAACAGAATGGTAGACTATAAGGTCATATTTATAATAGCATGAACCATGGGGAAGTTGTATGTTGAAACCATATTAACATATTTGGATCAACAGAACACAAAGTCTTTGGTTTATTTTTTATGTGATTAAAGTGGTAGATATTATTGCTATTCAGTATGAAGAAATGTCCCAAGAACATACACAAAAAGATAAAGACAAGTCAAAATGAGACAAATTTAAAGACCACAGTCCATGGAAGTAAGATAACTCATCAATCTGGCCACCAGGCTGATCTACACAAGCCTCTTTGCCCTGGACACTGATTAGAAAGCCATATGATGTTGTCTCTTAACCACAGACAAGCATTGGTCTCCATGCTTTAAAACCATACTTCACACATCAATTCAGAGAGCTATAATTCTAGACATCTGACCAATGGGGAGATAGGAAGCTCAAAAACATTCAATACAGTTCATGTCGACTTTGTTAGAAAGTGATTCATGAGGCCAGACCAATCTGGAGTATAGAAATATGAAATAATAATAGAACCTAGAATTTATAGGATACCTTTACTCCCAAGTGTATGAAACGTCTTCATGTGTACTTTGCTTGATTTAGGTTAATATTCCAATAGCCAATTCACAGAAGTGGAATAATTCCCATTCAAGAGAGAGAAGAACCAAGGTACAGAGGGATGAAAGTGGTTTAATCAGCACATGAGTATCAGAAATAGAATTAGAATTTTCAATTCACCAGCCACTTTCCCATGAATGTGGATGGTTCGGATTCTAGTAGATTATCTTAGTGGCATCAAAATAGATGGCCTAGTTCTTGCCATCTACCTCTCCACACTATTATACACTCCTTGCCAATTTTGTGTTTTTTAATGAGATTTGTCATATCCCAGTGAGAAAAGAGTATATTGAAGAGTGTCTCTGGAAATCAGAGAAACTGGTTTGTGAAAGGAATAAGAATTTGGTTAATTGCTGCTTGGCCACTTTGGAAATGTTAAAAATAATCAGAGCAAAGCTTTATTTAAAACTTAAAAGAAATAAAAGCAAGGCAATACACCACTTGTCATGGCTGGGGGTGCAAGGACAGTAAATCCAGGAGGTGGTTTTCATGCACAGTGTATAATTTGGGCCCTGACAGAGCTTGGATGAGGAATAGGCCTATATAACTATTGATCCACAGAGCTATCAGGGACATCATTTAACTTGATGGCTTGTGTTGGTCCCTTAGGATGTGGAGTCAGCTTTAACCTGCAAGAAAAAAAAAAATTAAAGGTAGATGAAAAGAATAAAAGGAAAAAATCATCAAGAGTCTCCCATGCTCTTCCTTTAAATAAGACACATTTCTAAACGACCCCAGTTTCCAGCTATCATGATACATGTTGGTTTATTTCACTTATTTGCTTATCTAATTATACTGACAAATATCTACAACTTAATATTCTATAAGACATTTACAAATGCTTCATCAATACCCAGACTTTGAGAGTGATTACAGCCTACGAGACAATGGGAAAACCCTCCCCAGGTCACAATCAGTAGCAACCACAGGCCAATAGGAGACTCCAGAAGGGAAAATTGGGATGCTGCCACTCAGCAGGAAGGGTTAGGTGCCTGTCAAATGTAGAGGTGTCCCTTTTCACTGAGACTGCTGTTTCTGGAAATGCAGAAGAAGTTGGTGAAAATTCCAAGGATTCCAAGCCTGTGAATCCTTTAGAGTATCAGTCCTATTCCCGAGCCATGGATCTGCCTCCACCTTCAGCCCATCTCTGACCCTCTGCCTTCGTTCCTGAACCCTTGCTCTGGCCTACTTTGCATCCTGCTTCCCAACCTGTTTGCCCTTTTCTGGTTTCTAAACCCATGACTGGGTTTTCCGCTGATGGCCTTGCTTCATCCTTTGGGCCTGATTGTCTGGTGCTGCTGCTCTAGTTTGACCCTTTCGCTCCTTCCCTGACCACAGTTCACACTGTCCTGCCATTTATATATTGCTCTCAGCTGCCTTTGGTAAATGCTTCATTTGGTCCTGGCCACTTACCGAAACTTAAGCCCCAGTGTATGCTTTCAAGGAGACAATGCCCCTCTGACTTTACATTCTGCCAGGGGGATGGAACCACCTGTATTTAAAGGATAAAAGAACAAAACACTAATGCAAATTCATTGCCAGCATCTTGTTTATTTCTACCATTAACTCAAAAAATTTGTTTGTCATCAGCCCACGGTCATTACTCACGGTTGGTGAGAAATAAAGTGCCTGTATATCATCTATAAAAGGGCACATCTCCCTGAGACTTAAGGTGCTTGAAAATCAGGGCTGTCTCTTTTAAATTTATTATTTCTTGAAGCCGCACCCCTAACAGACATTTTGAATTATTTCATTCAGAGAGTTTGTTATCGAAATAAAAAGTTGTATGTCTTGCATTTCCTAAAAAGAGAAATCTCTGCTGCTTTAGATACCTGACCTCAGACTTTTTAGTTCTTCATCCACTTCTCTGACCTTCCTCAGTGCTCGCCTCACCCATCCTCAGTCCTCATGGTCTGGTCTTGGCAGCCTTCTGAGCCCGTACAATTTCTCCAATGACATCCAAATGTACAGATTGAGCCCCTCCTACCTTTCTTCTTTTCTATCCAAATGCCTAATGCGTATCTCTACTTGGTAACCATAAAAATTTCCAACACAATGCCTAAACCTATATTCACCATCATCTCCCTCCCAAATCTGATTATCTACTTATATCCTCACCCTCAAATTGTACCCATCGCTCCCATCCCACCTCTGCCTGATATGGCCTCCCAGGCTCCTTGGTTTCAATTTTGTCCTCCTTAAGCCTACTACTCACCTTCTGCTAAAGTGATTGCCCCCAAAACACACAACAGATTAAGTCATTTGTTCAGCCCATATTGTTGGGTACCTGCTGTGAGCAAGGCACTAGTTGGGTCCCTGTGTGCCCTTATGGAGTTCGTGCCACCTTTCTCATTGAATCTGTCAGTGGCTTCCTTAGCTTTGGAGACAAAGTTCAACTCTTTAGCCACACAAGACCTTTCTCAGTTTATCTCTGGCTACTACCCCTTCATGGTCTGCTCAATGACATAAAACTACTTGCAGTTTTTCAGACATGCTGTAGTATTCTTCCCTCTGTTGACCTGTTAACTCCTCAGAGTCCTGTTCAATTATCATCTTAGATAGAGTTGATTTCTCTCTCTTTTTGTTTCATCACTGTATCTTGTTTTAGTACTCCAAGGCAAGGTTTGTTTCTATTTCTGCCTCTCTGACTAAATTGTGACCTACTGCGTTCTCTTTAATTTATAGTACACTTGGCATTTAGCACAGTATTTGGGACACAGTAGGGACATTTTATTTTAGACAAAAAATGACTTAAGCCAATTCATGATTGTTCTTCAGAGAATTGCAAGCTTTAGCCTAAAGAATAAAAAAGTTCTAATTTTATCTTATAATAATAGACATTAACTATCAGGTACTTAGTTCATCAACTGGATAATATTCATTAAGAGTTAGCAATCTGAGTCTTATGAGAACTGATTTAGAAATGAATAATGGTTGCCCATTTTATTGGATTCTTTATCTGGTTATTAGTTTTAACACTACGATTTTCAAGTGTTAAAGATGCCAAATGAGAATAGTTAATTAAACAAGCTGTTGATTTGAGACTGCAAGTGTCAGGAATTTTCTAACTCATCGACAGATGATGGATTTATAAGTCATCAATAATATAAGTTTCTACTCTGTACATCTTGCTGTTCAAGACAATAAGGAGGTAAAAGGAAGTAGAAGGTGTGGCTGCTACTTGTAATATAGTTGGAAAAACAAGATAAATTTAGTTAACAAGTAGAGAGCATGACACATGAAATGAGAAATACTGTGCTTGACACTAAAAGACAAGTACAAATGGGCCATACTGTAGTAGTGGTCTACAAGAAATAAGGCCAGGGCAAGAAGGTGTCACAAATGTTTTCATCTGGTTCTTGCTCATAGAGCTAGATAGACTAGACATGTTGAGAATGACATCTGTTTGCCTCTATTTTCTCAGTATCAAGCACAGTGCTCTGTATGTAATAGGAGCTCAATGAATGTTGGATGAATGAATGAATGAATATATTACTAGTAGAAAATAGAGAACAAAGTCTTGAATATAAGCCAAATGTGAGCATGTAATTTAAACTAAGGCTGGCAAGCACATTTCTACTTCCTTGTCTACTGAGATCTAACGGTTGTCTGGAGCATAGTGTTTCAAAAGTGTCACAGGCTATGGCTGGGTTCAGCAGGTTAAGAGTATGATGGTCAAACAGGAGGACATGGAGGAGAACACTGCAACCCTTTTGTCTAGAGAAATTTTCTATTTCTACTCTCTAGGCAATAGAAGTTCCTCCAGCTTACAGGGAAATATGAAGAACATGACATTGAGAAATATCACAGATGAATAGTTGCACATAGAATGGGTTGTATTGGAGAAAGGAGCCTGACAGGAGTCCGTGTGACTATGTGTATTTGAATGTACATGCTTGTGAATACAAGAGAAAGATGATCTTCACCTTATTTTCTGTAACACATAATTTTCATATGTCTGTATCCTGATTTGCTGTATGGCTCATAACTTTCTAGAGAGTGGACCTGTTATTTCCACACTTTTTTTGGTTTAATAAAACCTTTATTGTGGGATCTCCTCTCACAAAACCTTATCTAGTGACTTTAGGAACAATGACTCAGGTGGACTGACCTGGAATGAATTCTCCCAAGAATCTTCCAAAGCTGGGGTACCTTTGATGCTTGGTATCCCCTGTGAGAACTGACAGAAAGTGAATATTTGTCAGCAGATATAAACCAGAGTCTTGAGTGTGTTATTCAGAAGTTATCCATGCAACCCTGAGGCCAGAAATTGTGCCCCGGCAGAATGAATCTAAATGGTCTGACATATTGGAAGTGTGTGCTTTGCAGATTCTTACTGTACGCAGAAAGACATAGCATATTTCATTTATAAGGTTGCCCTGCCAAAGTGTTTGGGCTATGTGAAGGCACACAGAAATCAACACAAAGGCTTGTTTTACCTCCTCTTCTTTACATCTTTGACTTGAGAGACATTTTCTCCCCTTTCTAAATGGAATTGCTGCCAATGACACAACACCAGGAAAATTAACTAGTTAATATTGAAGGAAGTTAGGGGCCCATGTGGTTGAAGCATAGAGAAGAGAGAAAGGCTGCTGTTCCTTGGGTCTCAGGTAACTCGCGTCTCTAAGATTTATAGAACTTTACATGTTTGTTTAATATTTGGACTAGAAAAATCTACTGAGGAATGACAGCAGTTCCAGGTCAGAGAACTGGAGTTTATTGCTGGCTAAGATAAAACATTGTAAAACTAGGACAGTCATCCAAGAGTGATAAGGGAGTGTACTCTTGGCTGGAGATTGTGTGACTACAGTATATGCATGTCTGATTTGAGGATGTGAGTTTATGCCTGTGCTATCTTACTATGTAGGTGTGGAAGTCTACATGTCTACCTCCTTCCATCTGAAATTGCCCATTGGGGAATGAATACAATCTTACACATTTCAGCCTAATTCTAAGGTAACTGCAATTGGAGCAGAAGTTAGGAGATCCAGATTCCAGCTCAGATGCTGCCCTGCCACTAGTCTGCTTAGAACAAGTCACTTAATCTCTAAATCTCTTAATGACCCTGTTTCCTCATGTGTAAGATGGGCAAAATACCTAGTGTGCACATTTCACCTTATTCATTAAGGATAAGATGAGCTTCGCCTATGACGAAGTAGTACATATTGAGACAAAGTCAGTCAAGAGAACCTCTAAGTATATGAGCGGAAAATAATGAGATACCCCTATGGTAAAAATGGAGGACGTTAGGAAATAGAGGCGATTAGGGAAAGCAGTGTGTAAGTATAAGGCATGCAGAATCTGGCACAAACAAAATATTATATAATTATCAACAGGAGGATGCAGATATTTGCATTGACAATATTTCTTTAAGCTAACCCACCATCCTCTCACTGAGCAGTAGGAGATACCCGATGTAATTGGTGGCCAGTCTTGCCTATTTTGTGTGGTCATTGGCTCTGCTTCTATGCTCTGGCCTTAGCATTTTAATATTAGCATTTTAGTATGGTACTCAGCTGGGGGTCTATATGCCTTTTCAGGCATCTGACTTGGGCTCACCATGGTGGTTTACTTTGCATTAAAGTCCCAGCAACGCCTGCTGGCTGGAGCCTGAACTAGTCTCAGTTTGTTATCCTCATCAGAGAATTAAAAAGCATAACTACAGGAAGTTAGCAGTATCCCTAAGATTGTATCATCTGTCTTTTGCTGTGGCACTAAGGGAGTGCTGATGGTCATTCATATGGGGTCTTTGAAGAGAAAATGTTCTACGATTGTGGCATGGTATGAAATGGGAAGGACATAGGGAGCATGGGCAGAGGAAGAGGCATCGCTTGTTTTTCTGAGTTCTCAGAAGAAGAAAAGAAACTCATACAGTTCCTGGGCAGGGAAGAAGCAGCAGTAGCAAATCTTTGGGGCACACATTGGGTCTGAATACTGGGACTCTCTCTTGAGGCAACAGGTAGCTACTCAGGGAAAAACAATATAGTGTGGGTCCCCTGATTATGAATCCAGTGAAAGCCTGCAATTTATGCTGTAGCATATGTCTGCAGGCAAAGAGTTCAATGTGAAGTTCAGAGTCACAGAGGAATTGGATTTGGCGTGGAGTTTCTGTCGAGAGAAAAGAACTGCTGGGAGAACATGGTGGGCTTTCACAGAGCAGGTTAGGACCAGAGGCTCTGTTCATTCTATTCATGAATGAAAGGGCAAGTATAGAAAACACTGTGACTTTGTTTAGGAGGGATTTGCTTGTGGTAACAGTTCCAGTAAAGCAGCTTGTTCTGAGGTTTGAACTTGGCAATATGAATGGGAAGTTGGGCTGTAGCAAATTGGAGGATGGCTTCTCTAGCTGCTAAGAAGTTTTTTTTTAAAATTTGGGGTGAAGCAGGGGGTCATAGTTGGAATGAGGATAATCATTTGTGCTTAGTAATGTGTCATTAAGTCAAGTGTTTTGGTTATGGAAAGCAAAGATACCAGATTACTGCATCAATATAAACATCTCGGAATGAGAGTCTATAAAAAACAAACAAACAAACAAACAAACAAACCAAACCTTGTTAAACAGAATTATTTACTAACATTTTTAAAAATGAAATTAAGCACTCATAAATCTTTGTTCAAATAAACTAAAATTAAAACTCTAGGCTATTTAGACATGTATGAAGAGAGAATAGCACACACAAACACTGAGGGAATATAGTTAAAGTTACAATAAAAGAAAAAATTGAAACCATATATGTTTTAACTAATACAGAAGAAAGACTAAAAGAAATAAACTAAGCATTCAGTTCAAGAAATAAAAAAACTTAAAATGCACAAAGGAGAAATTAATAAATGGAAAAGAAGATTTTAATGAAAAGAGAAATGAGACTTGGAAGAGGAAGGAAAGTGGGTGAATCATAGCCCCTGCTTCTGCAGCTGGTCTCAAGCTTACAGCTGATAGTCACCCATCTCTCTCCTCTTTCTTTCATTCTAGCTTCTCTTTTCCCTTATTCAGCAACTCTTCCTGTCCCAGTAACTTACCAAGTCAGATGACTGAGACAAACATGCTCAGGTGACCAGAGCTCCCGATTGTCATGCCCTTCTCAGACCAGAAGAGTACACTTGTCCATTGGCTGTCAAAATTGGACAAGATTGTACCAAGAGATGGTCCACTGGATCACCTGGTTTCCAAGCATTCTTCTCTGGCCAAGTGCCCTAACTCCTCCTAAAAATTAGGTCAGTTGTCCCTCATGACTCCATGCATTGCCTATTGAGTGACCAGATGAAAGTCATAGCTTCTAGATTAATGAGATTCTTGCTGTGCCACCTAATGGAAGCTTTCCTACTCTGGGACTCATCATCCCTAAACCTATGGAGGTTGGAGTTTCTGGGGCAGAAATCAGTTTTCCATAAGTGAGTTGCTGAGGTGATGATAAGTGGTACCACTACTGTTTTCAGCCACACCTCCCCTCTCCACATAACACATCAAACCCTTGTATTCTTTCTATGGAGATACAGCACCATGTAATGTTCATCAGTTTAGAGTGCATATTACATTCTGGAGAAGGTACCCCATTCTCATAGACTATCACCTCAGTTGCACATTTAAAAGGTCATTCTGTTGCTTCGTCAGACCAATATATTCTGGGTGATGCGGTGCGTAATAGGACTAGAGAATCTAATAACTATGTACTCACTGTTGAGCTTCCTTTGCTACAATGCTAAATTTGTGGGATCCGGGGTCAGTAGATCAAATATTCTACTGTTAGATAGTGGTGCTGGCTGAGGCCTGCAGACAGGAAAGGCAAACCTGTTTCAAGAATTTGTTTCAATTTCAATCAGGATGCATCACTGCCTCTTCTAGGATGAAGGAATGCAGTGTTTTCATTGGTTGGTCTCCTTGAAGGCTGGCGCCATTTCAGAAACTCAGTATTGGTCTCTATTGCTGGTGGGCTTGACATTTGGTCGTTGCAGTAGCTGGGTCAATCCTGGTGATTGGGAGGCTACGCTGTTAAGTCTAGGCACAACTGCATTCCTGACTGTCCCTGAACACATTTCACCAGCACGGGGGGCATCCACTGGACAAGTCATCCTGCCTGCCTTGTTATGAAGTCCTTCTTTTAGGGTAGACACTCTCTGGGAGGCTAATTACCACGAAATGCAAAAGTCTTCACATTTTGTGCCTACTTCCGTAGATTCACCTTCAGGCTTCTTCTCTACCTCTCCTCGTCCATGATCTTCCAACATCTCTCCTTCAGGCTCCTGACACACCAGACAAGCCCACTCACTTCTGGCCTTGAGTCCATATGTACTCTTACCTCGGGCCACTTCTCATTTCACACAAAGTGCGTTACCAAGTGCATCTTCTAAAGTCTGCCCCTTGGGAGGGAGGATTTTCCATGCCGTTGCCTTTCTAGGTCACTTCAGAGTGGGGCTTTTGTGTCGCAGCTGCCCGTTTTCACCCTGCGCCCACATATTGAGCAGACACATCTGTGACCCAAGCTCAGCCTTTTGTCTCTTCTGCCTTCTGGTTGCACGAGGGAGTTATAAATTCCCCCTCCCCCAATGTGGCCACAGGTATGAGCTCAGGATGAGACACGGATGTAACAGCAGTGAGTAAAATGGAGCCCGGCGTACCTGCTTGTGTTGCTTGCTTGTGCCTCTGACCCTGCTTCCTTGATGAATTTCTGCTGGCCTGCCTGACCTTTTTACTCGATAGGTTTAACAAAATCTGGTTCATCATAACAGTTTTACAGTCATGTAGTCATTTGGTGTCCCCTGGTCAGGCCCTGCATCTGTACAAAGAGCCAGTGCCATGTAGGAGCTATTTTTCAAAAGATGTCACTTCTTCATCACCTGTGGCATGGCCTTGCTCCAGCACCTTTGGGGTTGGCATCATGACTCTCCTGAATTCTTCATGGCATCTTTCTTCAAATCAGTACCTCTATCCCATAGGGGCTTCCAAGTTATATGGACTAAGTGGCAGGCCTGTTTTCACCACATCTTGGTCCTGCTTGCAGAGCACTTGCCTGCTCTTAGGCCTCATCTAAAACTGGGAGCTATCATGTCACACAGTAGGAAGGTTAGGGCAGTATTTCCAAATATGGAATATGCTACCTGTAGCACCGGAACTACCAGCATTGTGCTTCCTTGATTGGAGGTGTGAGATGCAATAATGTGTCCTTTACTTTGCAAGGGGTATCCCAGCACCCTAGGATCTCGAAAATCTTCACTGATATGACAAGTCCCTGAATCTTTACAGGGTTTATTTCATACCTTCTGGAGATAAATAAGACCAAGGCCTCCACATACTTGTTACTTCTTACTCCTGCTGTCCAATAGACATGGTGTCACTGATATAGAGGGCATTTTACAGTAGATTCTACATTTATAGTAGATTCCAATTCTTCAAAATTATAGAATGACAGAGGTCAGGAAAGTCAGTATAACTCCAGGAAAGACTACTTCACAGTTCAAGAGAACTGTTTCTGATCCTTTTTCCTGATAAGAATGGTAAACACCACATTAACCAGCTCGATGGCCACATACCATGTACTTGAGGCTACAAAGATCTACTCCAGCAAAGGTATAACATTAAACATAGAAGCTGCAATCGGAGTCATCCACTGTCATCCTCTGGGATTTGTCTAGTTTTTACTTTTATTTTTTTGAGTTGGAGTCTCACTCTGTCGCCCAGGCTGGAGTGCAGTGGCACACTCACGGCCACCCTAGTGTCGACCTGCTGGGCTCAGGCGATCTTTCCACCTCAGCCTTCCAGCCGGAGCTACAAGCACGCACTAACACTACAAGCTAATTTTTTATTTATAAGTAGAGATGAGGTCTCGCCAAGTTGCCCAGGCTGGTCTCGAAGCTATGGGTGCAGGCAATCCACTCGCCTCAGTCTTCCAAAGTGCTAGAATTACAGGCTGAGCCCCCAAGCCCGGCTGATCTGTCTAGTTTTTATAGGGGTAATACTGGTGAGTCAAGTGGGAATATAATGGGGCTACCATCCCTGCAATCTAGTTCACAATGAGATCTTTAGAGGTGGCACTAATCTCTGCTATTTTCCTCAGGACATGATCCTATATTTTATTTACAACTTTTGACTGGGAAGACAATTTCAGAGGCTTCTACTTGACCTTCCCCAGTACACTAGCTCTTACTACAAAGGTTAAAGAGCCATAACAGGATTTTGCCAGCTATCAAGTACATTCCAACTGCATGTTTTGAATCTAAGGGAATTTTTACTGGGTGAGTGTGTGGTTCCAGTGGGCCTGTTGTGAGCATGATTGGGTCCAGGACTCCATTGGTTACTTGGCCCCATAGGCTCCCACTCTAACAAGTGGCCATGAGGACACTAGTGTGCCTATATGTCAACTCAGTCCCTGCATTAACTGTCCTTTAAAAGCTGGTTTAGTCTACTTTCCTCAGTATATGATCACCAGAATAAGTCACAGTAGATCTCTTTGGAGAAGGATGGGTGAAATTGTTATTACGCATACTTGCTTTGGTGTTTCAGGATTCTTCCTTCTGAATACACAGATTTTTTGTTCAGTCAGTGGGTTCTGAGCTTAACTATGAATTGAGGTTCAGAAACTAGACAAAGGATTATGCCTTTTTATTGGACTGTATACTCTCAGCCTCCTGATCACCCATCCATTATCTTTTTGATTACTTAGATTGAGCAATGCTCTTACTGGCTGCCCGTCTATTTTGCTCCTAGCATGCCATGTTTTGTTCACCATCGACGTAGCTCTTTATGAGTCAGGTACTCCTGGCTGCCACTTGGATCCTGCAAGTCATTATGATCACTGTACCTGCAATGAACGGAATGTTGGTGTCCCCTCAAAATTCATATGTTGAAATTCTAATCCCTAATGTGATGGTATTAGGGATATTAGGAGGTGGGGCCTTTGGGTGACAATTAGGTGAGGAGGGTGGAATGCTCATGAATGGAATTAGTGCTCTTATAAAAGAGACCCCAGAGAGCCCTCTTACTACTTTCCACCACGTGAGGACACACAGAGAAGATAGCTATCCGTGAACCAGGAAGCAGGTGCTTATCAAACACAGAATCTGTTGGCACCTTGATCTTTGGCTCTGCAGTCTCCATAACTGTGAGAAATAAATGTTTCCTGTGTAAGTTACCCTGTCTGTGGTTTTTCTGTAATAGTAGTCTGAATAGACTGAGACGGTACCCTCTTTGCTTCTGACAATTAGGTAACACTGCCAGAGTAATCATCTTCATCGTTATCAATGAGTTTGGTTCTGTAATAGAATCTCTTCCCCTTGGTCCTAGTTTACAGAGGACGGCACCTCTAACCAGTCCATTTCTTATTGTCTCATTGCTCTGGTAAGTGAGGTATCCACTGGGCCTTACTGCAGAACGTTGTCACCAGGCGATTGTTCTTGCTCTACATAGTATGTCCACTCTAGCATGCCAACTTCCCTGAGCTTTAAACTGCTCATACTACCATCTGCTATGGTGGATTTGGCATATCTGCTTAACTTCGTGTGGGTTCTTCTTTCTTTAATCTTCCAAGAGCAAGCTTAACCACAAGTTAGCACCATTTCCTGGGCCGTGATATTAAATACTGTATTATAAGACAGCATTCTCATATTGATAAACTCTCCCTTACCCAACTTGATGTTCTGTTCTCACTCTTATTCCAGCATCCTCAGGATCCAGTCCCATACACATACTCCCGGCTTCTCTCAGTATCGGTTGGCTAGTTCCTTCACAGCATCTTGGGAATGCAGTTCTTCTCCTTCCTCTGCAGGCCCAGCATGTTGACCAGATTGTGTTGTGACTTGATCCTAGGTATTGTTCTCGTGGCCAGCAGGGGTGAGGGTGGGGGCAGGACTCAAGGGAGGCTCTATGTTGCCTTACAGGACAAAGGTCTCTGTATCATCTTCAAGAAGTGGGTGCTCTAGACTAACCGGGAGTAGTGGACCATTTCTGTAGCCCCAAAGAGTTCAGGGGGATCTGGAGTGCAAAGGTTTTCAAGTGCATTGACCCAAATGACCCATCTAAAGTCTCCTGATCCCATTCCTGGATCATGGCTCTGACCCTGGCATGGGAGACTTACCAGTGCTTTGCTACTCTTATAATTAAGTTTTGGCCTTGATCCTTAACCTCCTACTCCCCCCAGGAGATCAAGAGCTCAGAGTCTCTATACAAGGTGTCAAGGAAGTCCTTAATTTTCACATTTAGTCTTCAATTAGTGATTAATTACCCTTAGCCTTTTCTTGTCTTTCTTCAATGCATCCCTACCACTCAGCAAGCCATTGGATTCCATTGTCCTTCTAATTAGTACTTCCTCAGAACCTCTCAAAACTTAAGCTACTGCACCTGACAGTGCATTTTCTTCCAAGGGTGTCCTAGCCCTGATTTAAAAGTTTTAACAATTGCATTGCTACAGCATGCTCATAGTTTTCAGTGAGCCACATACCACTAGGGGTATGGTCCTCATTGCCAGCTAATTAACATGTGATCCAGCTCCAAAATTGTATTTTATTTCCATCTTCTCCCTCAAAGCACTCCTGGCAACAATTGCCATAGTTAAATACCTCTTTCCAGTCCCCCAAAGGTATTGATTCTGAGAGCATTCATCAGTAAACATCCTGTACTGGATTCTTCATCTCACAGTCTATGTTCTCAGTGACCAAACCTAAGGCGATTAGGTGATGCAGCTGCCACAAGAACCTTATCCACTACCATGGGGAGACCTGAATCTGGGTGGTCCTTCAGCATTTCCCTGCCTTGAAGCAAGGGGTTTGGGTCTTGATACCCTCAATGTACTAGTCACTGGATATGGTGGATGTGTGCGATCTAGAGGAGAAGTGAACCTTTGGGCAAGGTAGCTTTCATCTGCTAAGGGCAGTTACAGAGCAGGACTCAACTTAAACCTGTCCTCCATCAACATCCAGCAGCTGGAAAAATGGTTGCGTAAGCTCAGAATGAGGATCCGAGCAGCACATCACAGCGTCCATTGCAGTTCTCAGACACTAGCAATAACTCAGCAAAAATCCCAAAACAAAACAAAACAACAACAAAAACACCATGAAAGACAATCCCTTTAATAATAGAAAATGGAAGTGTAAAATGTGTTCATATAAATGGAACTCACTGAGAACCTTAAATACTTATTTTAAAACATTTCAAACATTTATTGAGAAACCTTAATACCTCAGTAAAAAAGTACTTACCATGTTTCCTAATAAGAATTAAAAGTGTCAATTCTTTTCAAATTAACAGGATAGAACATTCCATAATAGACCCAAGTATATATATGACTTTGTGTAAGATAAGTATGATACTTAAAATCACTGAGGAAATGAAAAATTATTTAATAAACGTTTTTGAAACAAATGGCTAGCCATTTGGAGCAAAATTCACATTTTATACCTTATACCATTTATCAAATTTCATTCCATAAGAATTCCATATTTAAATAGATAAAAATGCTAGAGGAAAATATGGGTGATTTCTAAAAATTCACCTTTTGATGTGAAAGACATTTAAGGCATGATACCAAAGGCAAGTTGTATACAAGAAAAAAATAATAAATTAAATTTACTTAATAAAGACTATTTCTTCATAAAAATATTAAAAATGTAAAAGCAAGTGAAAAGCTAAGAATAAAATATTTATAAAAATAAGTCTACAATAGGTCTACTACTATCCTTAAGGTATAAAGGACTCCTATAATTTAAGAAAAAGACAAAAATGTATAAAGAATATGAACAGATAATTCACAAAAGTAGAAAAATAAAGGCAATAAATATATAGAAAATATTACCTATGAATAATTAAACATAATTGAAAACAACAAAGAATATCATTTATCACCTATCAAATTGGATGAAGCTTTTTAAAAATTGTAATTCCTAGTTAGTTACCCTGGGTAGGAAGTACACATGCTTGTCTCTAGATAATATAAACTGGTAAATTTACAGACAATGAAAAGACATATGGAAAGTGATTTTGCAATCTATATGCTAAAACTTCATTCAGATCCTTTGACCAAGCAGTTTTATTTCTAGGAATGAATCCTAAAGAAATAACCATTGATATGCACAAAGATTTTCCTACAATGATGTTCAATACCAAATGTTGGAACCAACCTAAGTCCCACGACAATTATTTGTTGAATTAATAATAGCTTATCTGTATCATGAAGTTGCTGTCTAACCTTTAAACATAATGTCACAGAAGAGTATTTAGTGACAGAGAAAAATGTGCGTAGTAGGATTTAAGTAAACTTGGCAAGCAGTAAAATGAGATGTACAAATGATCCCATATTTTGGAAATGCAGAGGAGGAAAAAAATACCCCTGAAAGTACATACTCTAAAATATAAATGATGATTATTTTTAGTTGGCCAGATTTTAGAGGAATTCAATCTTTTTCTTTTTTCTTTTTGTATTTTCCACAATGTTCTATGAATCAAGTTGTAGTGAGTACATCAAAAGTAAATGAAAAAGTTCTATGCTAAATTAGTTCTGATTCTACCCTGATGCTATTCTGATCTTACTGAGAAAGAATAAGAAAAGAAACTATAGAATCAGGTTGGCTCCCTGGGTCCCTTTCTAATGAAATAGGATTTTAAAAGATACACACAAATGTAAAAGAATAAACTCTAAACCAAGGATGGATGCATAAAAGAGAATGACTAGCGTAAAGTAAAAAAGAAAGCCAAAAAAAAAAAAATTAAAAATTAAAAAGCCAGAAAGCTAAAGCCCAAAGCAAACCAAGCCTTTCAAAAATGCTTAATGTAAGGGAAAGGGAAGGGACTTAAACCTAAGCATGGAATAAGAAGAAAAGGAACCATTTTGGCTGTGGTACTGTTGATGAATGATCGTACAGTGCAGACTCCATCAGTCCCAGTTTTACATTCGTCTTTTCTGCCAAAAAGAGTGAGGCTGGGGTTGTAAAAGGAAGAACAAACATCAGTAGGAAGGAACTGTGGTCCAATGTGAATGAACAGATCCGGGGACCTCCCTGCTCTGGATGAATGCTAATTTCCTGGCTGGAGCAAACACACTTCTGTGTTCTTGCACATGAGAGGGCAGGTCACTGCCAATGCTCTTGGACCAACCATGGAGGCAATGAGAGAGGAGTCAGCAGACGGGAACTGGGCCAGCACCGCTTCTTGTTTCAAAAAAGAAAGGCGCGGCCCTTAAACTTCAATCTGGTGAGCAAGATTCTCAAATTATGAAGGAAAAGGCTCCGAGAAAACCAGGAATAGGAAGCGAATAATCTCTACAAGATAAAGGCGAACAAAGTGGAGAAAAAATAGTACAAATTAGAGATAAAATGAGAGACTTCTATGTCAACATTGTGTGGGTGGTGAGGGATGAAAGATCAGAAAGAACCATCTCACCTGCACGCATCTGGGGGTGTGCTAGGAGATGGAATATAAGAGAAAAGGAATGGAATGGGAGTTCTTTATGCCATTGCTATTAGGAAAAATGCAGGGAAAGAGGCAAGGCCGTAGACTACTTCTGGCATTTCAATCAAAGGTGCAGAAACGAATGATTTATTTAATGTAGGTTTCTAAGCGCTTTAGAAATGAGTTGAAGTCTGGAAGTGCTCCTGTGGCTGAGGGCCTTACTGCTCTGCTGGATTCTGTTTTAAGTTTGATGATTGTCTGATCTGTTTCTTGGCAGTTATTTCCAATGGTTAATAGGAAAACAATGATGAAATAACAAATGCAATAAAAGAAGATGTAGCAACTGTTAAAGAAAAGGAAGATGAAAGCTATCATGAACTCCCAAGTTTTAGCTTCTTTCTCTCCTGCCCTTCTTTTCCTCCCGCCCTGCTTTCTTTCTCCCCTCTCTCCCTCCTTCCCTTCCTCTCTTCTTCTCTCCCTCCTTTTCTTCCTTCATTCTCAAATATTTATTAAGTTATTACTAGGCACAAAGTATTATGCTAAACACCAGGAATATTTACTCATTTAACGAAACTTTAAAGTGCTTCCTAGGCACTAAAGACTTAGCAAAAAAAAAAAAGGAATTTGACTACAACTGTGGTATTGTTGACAAATGATCATCATCATTTTGAACAGGCAAAATTCCTGTTCTCATAATGCCTCAAGTTTAATATGGTCGTGGTGGGTGGGAGCAGGCAGGGACAATAATAAGCAAACTGATATATTATCGTGAAGTTGCAACATGTGCTATAAAGAAAAATGAAGCAGAGCAGGAAGATGGAGTGATGGAGTGAGATGTATTGGTATGCAAAGGGCCGCGCTGGAAAGGTGACATTACAAGGAACTATCTCAAGCAAGGCCTGAGTTATGTTATTATCTGGAGGTAGTGATTTCTAAAATGATACCTGAATGATGAATGAGACTTTGCCAGTTATACACATAAGATAGAAGAAAAATCTTGCAAACAGAGGAAATAACTTGTGCCAAGTCTCGAAGGTAGGCAACAGCACGACTCATCTAAGTGACAAGGAAATTTGGTTTGAAATGCGATGTGAGGACAACCAAAGATGATTTTGAAGATAAGGAGGGGCCCAAATACAGGCAGCCTTGTAAGTCCTGCTTAGGGTCTAGACTCTCCCTTAATGGCAGTGAGGACTCCTTAATGGCTTGACTCATAGTAACCTGATCAGACTTTTACTTCAGAGAACTCCTTCTGGCTGCTCCTAGGAGCTGTGGTTGCGATTGGAGGTGGACAAGCGGGAAGCAGAAGATCACTTGGGAAGCTGTTGTGGTAGCTCAAGTAAGAGCTATTGGTAACTCAAGTAAGGGTTAACTAGCTAGTGATAGTTATAGTCGAGAGATAGGGCAGATCAAGGGATGAACTAGACATGGGGTGAGGTAGAAGAACCAGAAAGACACCCACATTTAGGATGATATCTAGTGAATGGTGGTGCATTCACCAGAGAAGCAGCAAGTTTGGAGGTGTGAGGAGGAGGCAAGGAAAGGCAAGGAGTTCAGCTATGGAGTTTGAATGAGTTCAAAATACATGTGTGTCACCAGGGGACAACGTCAAGTGATTTAGGAGTATGAAAATCAAATGGGAGATCTGACTGGGCCAGCAATCAACGTCTGTTCCAAAGAACAATAGGCTGGTGATACCTGAGTTTGGATCTGTCTACTTTTCTTCAAAAGAGATAGTCGGGTTAGATTTCATAAGTCTTTTGCAACTTTAGAATCCTATGGACAAGGGTGAAAAAAAAAGGCTGAGCTTGTAAGAGGAAATATTTTGGAATGGTTCTCTGTACAAATGAGTAATTATTATCTTGAAGTTGATGAACTCGAGGCTAACATCAACATATTTTCGTGGCCACAGAAGTAGAACCAGGGAAACAAAAAGGAAGAAGGGCCTTCGAAATGCTCTATACACAAGTAACAAGAAAAACAAATGCCAAGTACTAAAGAATATGGCCAAGAGAAGGGGGTTGAGAAGGGGAGACAAAACAAAATTGGGTGTGAAGTACATGAGCACCATTTGATTAGGGTTATTGCAGACAAAAGAGGGAGAAAAAAGAAAGGAAGAAGAAAAAATGGTTGAGACTCATCCTTTTATGAATAAAGATCCTCAGAGGCAAAGGAAATGCAAACACCTGTAGGTATCATACCAATAACAGTAATAAAGGTTGTGCAAGAGGCAGACTTGACCAGGAGGAGAAAAAAGCTTTCGCAAATAGGAAAGAGTAGGACAGTGGGTAGAAAGGTGATTTGAGGCTATGAGAAATGAAGTTAATGTTTCCAGAAATATTGTTGGTTTGCTTGGTGGTGTTAAGATGTCAGTAAATACACATCACGTTAATGAGCATTCATGCCTATGTGTATAAAAAGTGATAACAGAGTTGAGAGTACTTAGAAGACTATAAAATTCTATACACATTTAAGGAATGATTGCTACTTAAGCTTTTTCAGTTAGAAAAATATTCCTTTTGATCAGGATACCTTGCTTGTTTTCCCACACCTAAACCACAGAGGTGTAGATCAGACAAGGAAAGTTGTGTTTTGCTTCTCACTCGATTCCCAGACAAAGAGATGTGTTCATATGCCACAAGCGGGGAAATTGGACAATTTATTCTAGGTAAATTTAGGACAATGATATGCAGGTTCCTCTGTGTGACTTAGCTAGGTCTATAGGGAACTAGCAGATCTGTCAATTCTGTTAGTCTCAGTTTGAAGATTGTTTCATTCCTCCTTGTGCCTTTGATAGATCAACGAGTGTCTTAATACTCGGTAGACACAAACAAATGTAATTCGAAGGGAAATAACACTGGAAGGTAGAGTTTTCGGGGAGCTGTCATCCTCCTTTAGGGTTTTTCCATCCAACACTGATTCAAGTCAATTGAGAGAGAGAGAGAGAGAAAGAGAGTAAGAGAGGGCATAGAAAGAGGCTAGAGAGAGAGAAAGAGGGAGAGGGGAAGAAAGGAGAGAGGGGAGAGAGAGAAAGGAGGAGAGAGTGAGAAAGACAAAGATTCACTATACTCACTGTAGAGCAAGCACATAATCATATATGTATTTTTTGTTAGTCAGTTAATACAATTGATACAATTTTTTTCCTTAACTGAGTATAAACTCCATGAGCCTGATGTAGAAAGCCTGGATGGACTATCAGATGGACTTCTCTCCTTTCCGTGCCTTAATTTTTTGTCCTCTTCCTTTTTTTCTCCTCATACATTGTTAGATGATCAATATTCTTCCTTATCTTTCTTACCGTCTTTTGTTTCCTAAGCATAGTCATGGCTGTCATGTGGCATTATTTATAAAGAACAGAAAAGCCTACTCTCTCCTTCCAGGTTTTCCCACATAAGTGTCTTTTATATTCTCCCTGCTTTCATGTTGTTTTCTTCAATGTGTTTTCATCAATATACAGAGGGTGCCAAAAAATGTGTACACATTTTAAGAAAGGAGAAACTGTATTAAAATTGTAATACTCAATAAGATAAATACAAGTCACATTTGACTTCTGCAATTACAAGAGGTGCTCAAAGTGGTTACCATCAGCATCCAGACACCTCTGATTGTGGCAAATATCTCTTAGAATGTGTACACATTTTTTTGGAACCGTGGTGTATGTATTTTAACAATAGTGATGTCAACATATTACTTTAAGAACAGTTTTTGGAAAGTTGCCATGCATTTCCCCCACCCTGTACACTTGCGGAAGAGAATATCCTTTCTCTCTTCTCTTCTTTCCATGCCTTAATTTTTTGTCCTCTTCCTTTTTTTCTCCTCATACATTGTTAGATGATCAATATTGATCCCTGCCACCTCTACTTTGGTTCCCTGAGTTGACTGTCTGTACTGTAAGAGTTTCCCTGGAGGAGTTGTTCCCTCTCTCCAAGGTGGCTGAGTAGCATTCTACATGTGGCAGGCACATGGTTACACTTTCTGCTTGGGCTTGGGTTTGGATGTTGATTGACATGGCACCAATAGCAACTTTATTGTATATTCCCAGAGCTCAACTCAGCTGGACTCTTCACCATGTGGCAAAGGCTAAACTGAAGGCCGGGAGAAACTGGGGGTGTCTGGGTGAGTTTTGATATTTAATTTTGCTCTGATTCATTTGAGAGGTAGGGAGGGGAGACCGTGGGTGGTACAGAGCCTCTGGAGTGTAAGTGACACTCTGAAAGCATTCCCTGCTTCCTCCACGGCTGCTCCCTGATCTCATAGAAACAGAGGGCCACATAGAAAATGCCTGAGCTTTTAAGTCTAGCTGGTGCATTTGGGGAATTGAGGGAGGGGAAACTCTTCTAACCTAGTGGAAAGACCCCCAACATAGAAGTAAGAAAAAGCTCTTTAAAATGTCTAAAGACATATTAAAATAAATAGGGCCAGCTTGCTTTTTCCCTTCCTGACAAGATTTTTCATGCAGCCACACAAGCATAATCACTCTTCCTTGAAGTCTTGGGGACTCAACAAACACCTGATAGATTCAAGACAGTGGCTTGGAGGGTTGTGCTGATGGGGGATGAACCCCAGAGAAGAGATGGCAAAGGATTCTTGGAAGGACTCATGTGGTGTGACCCCCTCCCGTGTGTCATACTCCATTGCATCTAAGGCTCTATTCAGTGTAACTGATACCATTATTTCATGTTTCATTAAGAAATAAAAAGTTACCTATTAAATTATAATATTGATTGTAAGATGTGTCCTGATTTTAGAGATGTTAATATATGAGCAGCCTTAGAATAGATGAAATACAGCAATAAAAGATCTGTAAATCCTAGAAGAAAAGAGAGACAACCCACCCTCCATCCAATTCTCTTTACCAAAACACAAAGTGACAAGCCCAGCACTTCCTTGGGCTTCTCTTTAATGACCTGGGTAGACCTTAATCAGTGCATCTCACCTACCTTGTGACTAGGGATGGCTTGGGCCTTCTCCATGTCTCTTATACACTTTTAAAAGTTAGAATTGTCCTTAATCTCAGGGATAGGCAAATCTGTGAAAGAGATGGTGTATGTTTTTCAGACATCTCAATATGACAAAAATACCCTTTTGTGCCACTCTGTTTATTATTCTCTCTAATACCGCATGCCCTCACACCCCATAATGCCTGTATGGGCTGTACTGTGGAACCAGTTCTCCCAACTCCTTTCTTTTTTAATCTCCCCACATCAAAACTTATCTATCCCGAGTTTCCTTCTCTTAGGCCCTTGTTAGGTAACCAGCTCACTACTCTGGTACTGAATAGTGAGAAGTATATAAAAGTTTAGGTCATTCTTCCCGAGAAACACATTTTAAAGTTATTTGGGACCTTGTTTATGCTCATTCTTTTATCCTAAAAATGATTAGTGAAAGATCAAATTAATTAAAAATATTTGTTGTAAAGGGTACCTGCATGATCAATGTTTGTATGCCTAACCCTGAATTGTACCCCACATCTTTATAATAAATAAATAAATTAAAAAAATATTTGTTGTAAAGAGCCATATTCTGCATATCAGAGTATATTCATAGTAGCATGTTCTTGAGCTTCTACTGGGATGGTACACAGACTGACAGAAGGATCTAGAACAGACCCAGAAAATATAAGAAAACTATTCCCCACCCCTGAGCCCTGAGCCATAGCACACACCATTATTTGTTCATAGCACATTTACTTATTGAGCGTAGACATAATCTCGGAATCTTCCCCTAACAGAACACTTACCCCATGTAATAGGGGTTGACGCATGCTATGAAGCTTATTGTTTAGCTCTGATATACGTTCTAACAGGCAAGGTTCTTTATCATTTCATACATAGTTTCTCAGTTTGCAGCATGGTCAACTCCTTTCTGTCTGAGACCTCTGGATCCAGTAAGCTAAGGTGATGGGAGTTATATGTGGACTCGTGTCTTCAGAAGTATCTTGGTCTAAATGCACCAGGACATTTGTGTAATTGTCAACTGGAGAAGATGTCTTTGGTGACTAGAATGAGCTTGTCCTATTTGGAGCTCCCGCGGGACACAGAGACACAGAACGAGAGAAGGATCTGGCTCAAGAGGCGATTAAAGGACTGGGAGGGTGTCTGTGTGGGGCAGTGTTGAAGAGTGGATTGGCCTGGAAGGAAACAGCCTGTTGTGTCACCTGACCCAAAAAATGCTAGGGGCATTATTGTGGAAAGGGTGTTCATCCATTGCCTTCTGTCTCACTGAAATGATGGACAATAGGCCAGAAGGAAATGCAAGTTTCCTTAAAGGAAGAGCTCTCAGGCCAGGTCACACACACAGACCAAGCATTTAGCATATATTAGATGCCTTTGAGTGGGGAATGTCCATCTGTGATGGAAAATTGGGGGCTACGAATTCCCTGCTCTCAAGCAGCTGATAATAAGTATAAGAGGAGACACCCTCTTAAGAGCAAATGGTTTCACAGTTTCACGTGGAGCCGGTAGGCATTGTTCTTCAATGCTTTACCTACATTAACTTATTGTACCCATTTTACAGATGAACTGAAGACAGGAGAATTTCTGTAAGTTGTCTGGGGTCACATAACTGGCAGAGATTTACGATTTCCTTAGATTCAGGACTCACACTGGACTGGGTTCAGGCTCTAGAATCTATACCCCTGAGTCATAACACTGTGCTGTCTCTCCAGTTATTATTGTATTGGGCAGAATGAGTTAATCTTCACAAAGAAAAGTAACAAAGGAGAGGGTAGCTTCATGGGTTACTTGATGCAAGCTCACTGGGATGCCCCAATGGCCCCTGAGAAATTTTCTGTGATAAATGGAGTGGATCTCTTCTAAACTCTGAGTACATCATGGTGACTTCATCCTAATGACACAACATTATGTCCTATGGTCCCAGGCATTCCAAAAGCAGCTATAGTCATGACTCAAGACTCTATTTCCCAAGGAACTTAAAGCTCAGTTCATGTCTCATTTAAACCTTGCCCATCACTTAACTTTCTCCACAAAGATCTCCCAGACTTACTCCTTCCATACTAAGCACCCCCAACCCTTCTATGTGTGTTTCATATACTTTCAATGTGTAACGGTTTCTAATTCTAATGAGTCCTGTTAAATGTGAATTCTGTGAGGTTACACCTGAACTCTCCAGAAGAGGTGGCATGTCTTTTTCTATTATTTCTTGCTCAGAGTTCTGGCTTTGGCCCAGAATGGGTATATGAGAAATGACATTTGCATTAAACTATATTGAATATTTCCTCCCTATACCTAGCGGATGAACCAATGCTAGGCCCAGAAAGGGAACTAAGCACAATGCCAGGGTTACCATAATACCAGTTGCTGATTTTTTTGTTTGTTTAGCAAAGAGAAATCTGGATTTTGCGGCCATGATGCTGATTACGCATATAATAATGGTTGCATTTATTAACCCAGTTTGCTACAAGGAAGATGAAGCCATCCATCTCTTTAGAGGCAGAGCTGAGAATACAACAAGCCAGGCCTACTGTTTCTTAGCTCAATGTTTGTTCCTCTATAATTCTATCAGAGACTAGTTTAAGAAGTCTTGGTAAGTGACAGGAGTTGCAAATAAGCTTATGATTACTAGCAAGTTAAAGTCTTCAGAAGAAAGTGTCCAGGTTAGTGGTTCTGAGAATCTGCTCTGTGTGCCACATGCCATCAGAAGCGCCTTGTGTTCTTATTTAAAATACATATTCTAGTTGGGTGTGGTGGCTCATGCTTGTAATCCCAGCACTTTGGGAAGCTGAAGTAGAAGGATTGCTTGAACCCAGAAGTTTGAGACCATCTTGAGCAACATAGCAAGACCTCATCTCTACAAAAAATAGAAAAATTAGCTGGGCATGGTGGCATGCACCTGTAGTCTCAGCTATTTGGGAGGCTAAGGCGGTAGGATCACCTGAGCCCAGGAGATCGATGTTTCAGTGAACTGTGACTGTGCCACTGCACTCCAGCTAGGCAACAGAGTGAGACCCTGACAGAGAGAGAGAGAGAGAGAGAGGAAGAAGAAGAGGAGGAGGAGGAGAAGAAAAGGAAGGGAGGTAAGAAGGAAGAAGGAAGGAAGGAAAGAAAAAGAAAGAAAGAGAAAATGCATATTCCTGGGCTCCTCCCAGAAGTACTGAATCACAATACCTGTGGACCAGTTCAGGATTCTGCACTTTCTACACATTTCCCAAGTGTTACTTACACCCGTGAATGTGACACACCAACTGGTCAAATGTTTTCCTACAATAGAAACATTCATTGAATAGACTTTTTTGCATTAAGAAAAAGTCTCAGAGATTATTTAGTTCCATTCTTTTCAGTTACTTTCTTAAGGTACTTTTTCCCCCCCTTGTTACTTTTCGTCTTTTTGGACATTTAAGTTGGCATTAAAAAGGAATAAAAGAATAGGACACTTTAAAGACACCAGTTTCCTTGAACTTGCAATTTGGTCTGAGTCATATATATGTACATAAACATTTTCATATACATGTAAATCATTTTAAATTTGCTAGCCTCTTACAATTGAAAGGGACAAAGCATGCATGTGTGCAAAGGGGTTCTCTCTGGCAGCTGGCTCCCTGAAATGGGTAATTCTGTTTAAAAGTAGTTTGGAAAAGCCCAAGGCTTGAAAGAAACTTTTTGTATGACCGAGCTTCCTTTTGAATGATGTTTTAATGCCCTTGATTTTCTGCAGCCATTTTTCTCCCTCAGATTTTTCCATCTGGTTTCTAATGGAAATCCTGAGATGGGCTATACCCAGAACAGGGCTGACTGAGAGGCACCAGAGCCAGTGGCTGAAGGACTAGGACCCCAAGAGTCTTGCACAGATCTCTTTTTGGCTTCCTGCTCTGGCTCCTTGGGCCATAGTGTCTTCCTGATTTTTAGACTCTGCTTTGCTTCCACATGCATGAGGAGCTACTCATGATATCTCTTCAGGTCTGTATCCTGTCGTCTTTAAAACAGCTGGGTTTACACTCCTTCGAAGCATCATCAATGATACTGCAAGGTTATTTTTCTTTTTTGGTTTTTTTTTTTTTTTTTTTTTTGAGTTGGAGTCTCACTCTGTCGCCCAGACTGGAGGGCACTGGCCACTCCCGGCCACCGCAGCCTCGACCAGCTGGGCTCCGGCGATCCTTCCGCCTCAGCCTTCCAAGTAGCTGGAATTATAGGCATGCCCTACCATGCCCGGCTGATTTTTTTATTTATTGTAGAGATGAGGTCTCACTGCCCAGGCGGGTCTTGAACCCGCAGGCTCAGGCAATCCACTCACCTCAGCCTCCCAAAGGCGCGGGATTACAGGCTGAGCCACCGAGCCTGGCTTATTTTTCTAAGGTATACTTATTATGGGCTAATATACAGGAGTTCCCTTGGATCAAGAGTTTACACATTTGCCAGGAAAGCACCAATCAAGCCTGTCTTGTTGCCCTAGAAACTCAATTTTTCTGTTAGAATCGTCAAATAGGATTAATATTACAGTGTCAAAACTGAGTACAATGGCCATCGAAGGAAAAATAAAGAGGCACGAAAAAGATAGGAATAAGAGTGTGAGACTATCATTCATCCTCACCTTACAGCTTTAACATAGGTTTTCTGGTCACTTGAAGGTTTGCATTTTAGGTGAATGGATGGGTGAATCTGTCCATACACCGTTCTCAGTTATTTCTTGGTCTCCACTGATCAAATTTCAAAGTATAACATTTCTCCAGGATATTTAATTTCCCTTGTTCCCTGTGTCTTGAGTAGAAAACCCCAGAAGGGTGCAGTGATTGCCCAATGACATAAAATTTTCCAAAGATTCAGAGAGCCAAAGTCAGCCCAGTGCGAAAGCAAATAAAGAAAATACTAAAATAACATTGAGGGCCGAGGCCCCTGCAGAACCTGCCAAAAAGATATGAAGTTTGATTAGAATAATTATTTTAATTGAATTATCATTTTAAATCAATTAAAGGGAAGGATTTCAATGGAAGAATGCCAAATTCTCCGCATGGGATCCATTTTCCGGGCAGTGTGTTGGGAGCCCAAATGATCTGCATGAAGGCTGGGCGCACTCATGTCCTCTTTAATAAACACTCTCCAAACCTTTCACAATTGATCTTCACACCCAGGGCTGCAGACCTCAGCTCTGCTGAGCCCTGTAATGGGATAACTCAGGGTGATTATGTGGTTTAGTAAATATCCATAAATTAAGGATAGTGTTTGAAGGCTGCCAATAACGACCTCAGTTCCCCAGTATCCCCCAGAGAAATGAATTAATTCTTTTAAGAGTTCGGGGCAAAGGCAAGCCAGGACAGAGAAGATTAGCTCCTTCTATTTCTTCCCTTCCATAATTGGTTACCTTTCTGGCTCCTCCCAGGGCACTGGGAGTGTTTCACAACATCTCTGGGTCTCGACAATGATGTACTTCGAAAAGGAGGCTGATTATGTTGACTGAAATCCATCCTGGCAAAAGGCTTTTGCTGCAGCTGGTTCCATTTACATTTTGTATTTTTGGAGCTTATGCCTGTTCCAGGGAGGGATGGGATAATTGATTTAAATCAAATTATGAAACGTGATACTCTGAATTCCTAAAAACATGTTTCCTGGCACTGCCTGCAGCCGTGGAGCCCTCGCAGGTACGATGGAATGGGATGGGCGCGGCAGTGCCTCTCTTTCACACAGTGTGTGTGTGTGTGTGTGTGTGTGTGTGTGTGTGTGTGTGTTGTGTGTTCAGGTGCCTCCTTTAGAGTCTGGGCCGCGGTCTCTGCCCAAGACCATTGAGAAAGTGTGGTGTCCCTTACTGGTAGGTGAGGAGCAGCCGTCACGTCGCCACCACTCCTTGCGCCAAGTACAGCCATTGATTTTAATAGTGAGCTCCTCGAGTTTCATCTCTTTGATCATGGACCTGAAATTAAAGACTGTACATTGTGTAAATGACAAAGGAAATAGATGGGGCTCAGCAAAAAGATGCCAATAACTTTAAGACTTCACTGTGTCACACTTTCATTTCGATTTGGAAAGACAATTTGCCTCCTAGATTTTAAAAGCTGTTTTAGAACAGTTTCAAAATCAAGATCCTTTAATGTTGCTTTGCTCCCATCTGTAGCTTAAATTATTTGTAATTAAGTTAAATAGCTTCATATAAATAGTAGACCTATGCAGTCGGGGAATGATTGTTTCACATACATCCAGCCTTTGTGAATGGCCTGTAGCAACGACATCTTAGAAAAGCAGCCGCAACTCTATCTGGTACAGTACTTGGATGTGGAATTTGAGAAAATGATTCTTACTCCAAATGTGTCACTGACTCCCTGTAGACCCTGGGTCAGCCAGAGTCTTTGAAACTAGCTAGATGTATTTAAACCGTGCCTCTGCAACTTACTAGTTTTGCAACCTTGGGTAAGATATTCAGCTTCTCTGTGCCTCAGTTTCTAATTTGTAAAATGGAGATCATAGTAATACCAACCACATGAGGTCACACACAAAGCTCTTAGAACAGTTCCTAGTGCATAGCAAGACTGTTATTTCTTTTTTCTATTATTAGTGAAGAAATAATAACACATATGCTAATGATCTATAATTCTTGGAGTGCTTTCAGTCATTTATTTGGGTGGCTTGTTGAGCTTTGCCATTTCCATCCTCCTGGGTTAGCACTCCTAAAGCTTCTCTTCTCTCCTCTTTGAGTAGCATAGCTCAGCCCAGGATACAAAGGTCTTGCTACTTTGCAAGTTTGAATCTTTGGAGTTTATCCAACTGGTAATGCAGGTCACTGAAATAATGGTTTTTTTTTGAGGTCCTAACTTGATTGACCTTATATTTATTTATGGGTAAACTTATGAACAAAGATGAAACTCTCAGAACAGTACTTAATTTCAGAACACCAGAGTTTACTATGTTGCCAAACATTAAAGTCCATCCAGAAAAGTATGTGGCTTTTTCTAGCTTCTCCACAGCAGCTATTGCAGACTTGGTTCTGCAAAGTGTTTATTTTTCAGATGAGTCAGACTTGATGACACTGTTGTGCTCCCAGGAGAGCCTGGTCGCCTTTGCTCAGTCCTGACATATAGCCCCCGGTCTTGGGTATCCCAAGGCAGTTCAGGAGAAGGCTCCAAAGAGGTGGGAAAGAATATATATGATTCTGTCTTTTATGGTATGAAGCCAATGAAATGGGGAAGAAGCTCAACTTAATACTTAACCCTTTAAAATAGAAATAGCAAATAAAACGGTTTGGAATCATTATTGAGATTAATTTTGATCTAAGTGATAGAAAACACATGATTAAAATCAAATGATACTAGATAACATATGAAGAGACCAGTTCCTTGCTTCCATTCTCATCACCACCTAGTTCCAGTATGCAGAGAAAATCTCTTTAATACCCTAAGCTGTTTATTCTGGTGTTTATCGCTGTATTGCTAAAATAATATGCCTTTATTGTGTTTTGATTTATTAGTTTTAAGTATTTGTTGTTAAATTGATTTAGCAACAAATTTGTTGGCTCCTTTCTATGACAAATAGTGACTTAGCTCTCTTTCATACCTACCATACTTACTTCTTCTCCCTCTGTCTTCTCAATATAGTCATATCAAAAATTTTAATTAATAGTCAGAATTTTTATTATTACCATGATATAAATATTATCAGTGTGGGATCAGCAGGGTAATATGATTCTAACTATTGTCCTGTTTTTGCACATGGATTTCTACATACTTGTCAGGATGGGTTCAACATCTTAGTGACTCAAAACAACTTCAACATCTTAGTGACTCAAAACAACAGAGTTTTATATCTTGCTCATGCTATATGTCCACATTGACTTGACAAAAGGGAATGTGGGAGGAACTCATGTTTATAGGAGACACTAAATAAGGGTCCTAGGCTCTTAGAGCAACCATCATCTTGAACCTAGTCAGTCTCTGGGTCTGAAAGAAAAGTGCCCTAGAGAGCAACAGATCAACATTTAAATACTTTGGCCCCGAAGTGTTGTATAACACTTTCGCCCACAATTGGTTGGTGAGAACTTAGTCAAATGGCTTCACCATCCATAAGTACCCTTTGAAGACCAATCCTGCCATGTGTTTACAAGGCAGAAACTAAAAATATTTGGTGAAAAGCATTTATCTTTTCTTAAGTTTTTACAATTGGTCAGTTAGATCTATTATATGTCTCTCAGTTCTGTGTTTTCTCCATATGTTTGATTTTGTGATTAAATCAACTCCATTTAATGAAAGCGAAATTTGGAGGCGTCTTGCATAAGCAACTGCACAGCTGCCATATGGAGGCTTCTTTTGTCATTCCTTTGTATTGAGTCTAGTCACCACCTAGTTCCAGTATGCATAGAAAAATCTCTTTTAATACTCTTTATTCTGGTATTTATCTCTGTATTGCATCTGGGTATCTGGGCCCCCTTTTCTCTTGGTTTATTCCTATCTTTTTTATTCTGGAGGCTTTCCTCAAAATTGATAACCTTTCAATTTGTTTCTATTTAGCAATAGGTTTTTAAGGATGCTTTGTGGGCCTGTCAACTGGTGGACTTCCTAGATAACCGGAAATCTTTTCCCTTCTTGATTTATTTCTTTTTATTAGTGAGGTACCACTCCAGTAACTTCCTAAGAAAGGATATAGGCAGCCATAACATTCAGGGAAGCTATGTCTGAGTTTTTCATAGCAGTCTTTCCTCCCCTACCACCACATAATTTTTAGTTTGGCTGGGTAAAGAATTTTGGTCTGGAAATCGCTTCTCACTAAGGATTTTGAAGAGATTATTTCATTGTCATTCAGAATTTTATTGCTGTGAAGAAATCCTATGTCATTTTTATTGTTATATTTTAGCATATGACCTGGATTTTCTCAGTGAATTCTTTTAGAATTTTTACTTTACTCTTATTATGTGTGAAATTTTATGATGTTGTGCCTTATTATGTATTTTAAAAATGATACTTGTTTCGGGATATTCTTCTGTGTTCACTTATGGTTGTAAAGGTATAGGGTCATCAGAAGGTTCATAAACTTTATAGAAATTTTCTTGCATTCTATATTTGATAATTTCCATCATATCGTATTGTTTTTGGTTTTATTTTTATGGAACTTTTACAAATTAGATGTTGGTCTAACCAGAATGAGTCTCTATGTCTTTTTCTTTCTTTCCTATTTCTTCTTTATCTATCTTCTGTTATTTTCTCTTAGGAAGTTTGCATTGTCTTATCTTCCAAATCTTCTACTGATTTTTTAAAAGAAAAGTTTATCTATCATAATTTTAATTTTCAATAACTATTTGTCTCTGATTTTTTTCTCCATGGCATCTAATTTGTGTTATATAGGTATGATATCCTTTTCTATTTCTGAGAATATTAGCTATAATTTTTGAAGCTTTTTTTGTTCTTATATTATCTATATTTCATCCGGGTCTCTGGGCCCCCTTTTCTCTATTGGTTTATTCCTATCTTTTTTATTCCGGAGACTTTCCTCAAAATTGATAATCTTTCCATTTGTTTCTATTTAACAGTGGGTTTTTTAGGAAGCTTTGTGGGCCTGTCAACTGGTGAACTTCACTGTACCATCACTGGGCAGAGTGGTATCTTTATTGCTTAATGCCCCACATGTCATATATAGTAGTCTAGGACTGTACAGTGTCTCCAGCAAAGAATCCGACAGTGAATAACTTGGGGTGGGGGGACATACACTTCACTGTAAACATTTTGGGGACAGGACAAGTAAAGTAGTTTAATTCACAGACCCACAAAGCTTCCCTGGTCCTCCAGATTTTGCATCTTTATGCTAGCCCTTTCTTTTGCTACGCCTTGAGCCTCTTTGCTTATTTCTTTTAGAAGGACTATAGCCATCTGCCTAGGGACTATGTGGTGTGAGGGAAGGGATTTAGGGATGAATCCACATTATATGCAGACTTTTATCATCACTCCCCAGATTCATATTTAGACTTTAGCCTCTTCCCTGCCTTGTGCAATATTCAGTACTTTTAGTTTCTGAGCCTCTTAGCAATCATCACTTTCTTCCCATTGGTATCTCCCTCTGCAGAGTTTTTGTTCTAACTTTCCCTGTTCATCTAGATTGGTCACCACTCCTCCTTCTTGATTTTTTTTTCCTTCTAAAAATGTCTCCTCGGCTGGGCACAGTGACTCACACCTCTAATCCTAACACTTTGGGAAGCTGACGTGAAAGGACTGAGACCAGCCTGGGCAACATGGAGAGACTTTGTCTCAACAACAGCAACAACAACAACAAAGTCTCCTCTCCTGCTTCTTTAGTTCTTGAGGCTTTACTTCCTTTTTATTTCTTTCTCATTATTTTAGTGGTTCTAAATAGAAAAAAAGATACATATCTGTGATCAGGCTGCCGTATTCAACTGGAAGTCTCTTTACTGAAAGAAGTTGCCTCATCATTTTGGTGACAAATCTTTTTCCTTCTCATGTTGTGCACATTAGTTCTTCCTGTAAACAGTCTGAGTTCTGGACAAGAAAGGTTAGCCCTTCCTCAGGAGTCCTTCAGATTCCAGATTTGGGCTGCGGCAAACTCTAGTGCCTTGGCTTAGTAGTAGCATTGGCTAATGGTTTTATTTTCTTATTTTTTTCAAGTTTTTAGAATTTTATTTTATTATTTTTTTAACTTTTAATTTTTTTATTTTGAAGACGTGGGGTACATTTCAGGGTTAGGTATACAGATGTTCATTATTCAGGTACCCTTGTGGATGAGGTATATCCCTCCTTCCCCAGGCAGACTCCCACAACTGCCAATCCTGCTTCCTTGCTCCCCTCCGGGCAGTTTCCCACTACTGTCAATCCTTTTCTTATAGTTATGATAATTGTTCAAGGTCCGCTTATGAGTGAGAACATGTGATATTCAGTTCTTTGTTTCTGTGAAAGATCACTTAGCATTATAGACTCTAAGTTCATCTAGGTTGCTGTGAAGTTCATGATTTTGTTCTTTATAGCTGCATAATATTCCATCATGTATATGTACCACATTTTTTTTTTTATCCAGCCCTCTTTTGATGGGCAGCACAGTTGGTTCCATGTTCTTGCTACTGTGAACAATGCTGCGGTAAACATACATGTGCAGGTATCTTCTTTATAGTGTGATTTGAGTTCTTCCAGTTATATTCCCAGTAGAGAGATTGTGGAGTCATATGGAAGGACGATTTTTAGATCTTTTAGGAATTGCCAAACTGTTTACTACAGAGGCTGTTCTAGTTTACACTCCCACCAACAGTGTAGAAGTGTTCCCTTTTTGCTGCATCCTCTCCAGCATCTGTTGTTTTTTGAGTTATTGATGATAGCCAGCCTGACTGGAGTTAGGTGGTATCTCAGTGTAGTTTTAATGTGCATTTCTTTGATGACTAGTGAGGCTAAGCATTTTTTCATGTTTCTGTTGGCTGGTTGTATGGTTTTTTTTTTAGAACTGTCTATTCATATCTTTTGCCCACTTTTAAAAAATTTTTTTGAGTTGTAGTCTCATTCTATCACCCAGACTGGAGTGCAGTGGCCGCTCCCGGCCACCGTAGCCTCGACCTGCTGGGCTCCGGCGATCCTTCCGCCTCAGCCTTCCGAGTACCTGGAATTACAGGTATGCGCTACCACACCCGGCTGATTTTTGATTTATTGTAGAGATGAGGTCTTGCCAAGTTGGCCAGGCGGGTCTCGAACCCGAGGGCTCAGGCAATCCACTCACCTCCGCCTCCCAAAGTGCAGGCAGGTTTAGAGGCTGAGCCACAGAGCCCCGGCTCTTTTCGCCACTTTGTAATGGGGCTGCTTGTTTTTTTCTTTACGTCACGTTTGAGTTCCTTGTAGATCCTAGATGTTAGGCCTTTGTCAGACATACTTGGCAAATATTTTTTCCTAGTCTGTGGACTGTCTTCCCACTCTCTTGATGGTTTCTTTGACTTTGCAGGCTAATGGTTTTAAAATGTGGACTTTGTTTAAGAAGGCTTGGGTGTGTTCCTACTCCAGTGCTTCCCAGTGGTGCTAACTTTGACAAATTTCTTAAGTCTGCTTTCTCAGCTATAAAATGTATATAATTATAATGCTCATCTCCTAGAGTTGGTATAAGAATTAAAGAAGATAATAACAACCTGTAAATTGTGTAGCATGGTGCCTAGCACATGAAAAGTATGCAATAATTACTATCCTTAATGGAAATATTTAGATATTTCTGGGTGTATTCTGCCTAAAAGAAAATATTGAGTTCATTTAGGAATTCTCAAAAAATTACACGCTGAACCTGTGACTTTGGATGACTCCCAGCAGGCACTGCTCTAGAGCCTGAAGTTAGCATAATTTCTAGAGCCCATATTCTATCCTGTTCAGGTAGGAACTTATTCTTACTGGCAAGTTTAAATTAAGGTTTAGCTATCTTTCAAGTCCAGAAGAGCCAAGCTATACCTTGAGAAGTTGAGGTTAGTTAGGGCCAAACCATAGCTTCGAGTAGATATAGGCAAACTTTTCCCAGAAAAGAGCCAAATAGTAAGGATTTCAGGTTTTGTGATTCACACAGTCTTTTTCTCACTCAGCTCTGCCATTTGAGTGCAACAGCTGCTGTAGATAATACATAAATGTGTGAGCCTGGCTGTATTCCAGCAAAACATTATTTGCAAAAAAGGTGGCAGTTGGCTTTGGCCATTGGTTGTAGTTTGCCAACTCCTCACTCAGGACATGAGGGAAGAAAGAGAGGCCAAAAAAAAAGGGGGGGGGGTTGGAAAAACAGAAGGAATTAAAAATATACCTATGAAGAAAAAAGTCATGCCTCTCAAAAGCAATTTGGTGATTTAAGAGAGGCTTTAGCATTTTGACTACCATGAAATCTCTCCCACTCCTCTAACTGGTAGTCTTTTAAGAAATGGCTCTTGGGGAAAAGTAAGACGAAGAGAATATTTCTAAGTTGCTATCTGAGGATCTCCATGCTCTGCTTTTTTCCCTTCGCATTCTTTTTTGATTTCCCTTGACTAGTTAGTGATTCAAAACTTCTTCCCCTGTTCCTATGAAGACCTATTAATAATAAAGTTACTAGTAATAGTTGGATTATTACTCCTCCTAGGGGAATTTTCACTTTGGAAATAAAATAAAATAAAATAAAATAACACTATATTTCCTTCTGAGAAAATGTTTTTGGTAGTGTATACAATGGACACACCTCATTTCTGAGCCTCACCTCATTTGGGTGTGCGGTTCAGAGATTAGGTGGGGATTGCGGTTTCTGTTGCAGATATTCCTTGGTAATAAAAACAATGCTTCAGCAATTTGAGATGTTTTGAAATGGTCATGTCAAAATGTCTTGTTTCATCAAAAACATTAGCTTAACTTTATAACAGAGTGATTTCACTGGATAATCTTAGTGGAATATACTCTAATAGCAAAAAGAACTACAAAAAAGACAACTATTTTCAGTATTCAAGTTTAGTATTTTCAATATCAAAGTATTGGTGATAGTTCTGACATTGCTATCTGCAGTGGTTGTGTGTGTATGTGGGATAATTTTGGTTTGCTTAGAATTGAAGTTTTCAGGGAGGTTTAAGGGAATAAAGATGAAAGATCAGCGAGCAAAAGATATATTCTATAGTGCTCAATTTGAATGGGAAGAATCGGTATGAACTCATAACATTCTTTCTTTAAAAAATATATTTTTTCATGTTCTATTCTTTTAAAAAAGACTTAAAAATAATGAACACACTGGTACTAATGTATATTCCAGGTTTCTGGATTCTGTTCACTAAACATAATTTTCTATCAAAAGATCACAGCTCCTTGGAGAAATGGGCATTTCCATGTTTGGAGGAAAAAATGTATAAGATGAGTTGAGAACATCTTTTAATAAAGCTCTCAGTCATATGGGGATTACTTAAAAAAAAAACTCAGGAGATAAGTTTTCACTTAGAAAAGATGGGACTATTTTAGCTTAAACAAGAATTGAATGTAGTGGATTTGAATATGTCAAATATGTTTCATTCCATATGTCCATACTAATACTTTAAAACAAAATTGACAAACAAATACACCCACCCCCCAAAAAAAGACCCAAAGTGAAAATGTCACAACACCTTATTGATCCTTTTTGGAGGATACTAGGAAGCAGCCTCATTTAAAAATTAGTGAGTAGAGGAAAATAATCAATCATTTATTTTGCTTTTCCTATATGTTCTGTACCTCAGCAAGTCAAATGATTGATAAGTTTCTTTTTATAGGAATATTTCGGTTAATAAAAACACAAGAAATGATGAAGTTAGAAATCACTATTTTGTACTCTAGATGAAAATAGATCAGGGGTCAACAAACTTTTTCTATAGAAAGAATCAGATAACAAATAGGTCTTGTGAATCATCTAGTCTTTTTGCAGTCACTGAAGTCTGCAGTTGGAATGTGAAAGCAGTTATGGACAATGTATAAACAAATAGAAACAGTTATGTTCCAATAAAACTTTATTTGCAAAAACAGGACAATGTGGTTGGGTTTTGTCCATAGGCTGCAGTTTAGAGACCCTTGTCCTAGATAATGACTTTAAAAATACATGTATATACATATATGTGCGTATGTGTATATGTATGAGGGGGAATTCCCCCAAAACAGAAATTATCTATAAAAGATAGTGTATTCATTCTTGCCTGTTGAAACTCCAGTCACCTTCAAAGTACTCTCTGTTTGATGCAATACATCTATTGAGGAGCTTTTCCCACTGATAAAAAAGTTTTTGAACTCATCAATTTAGATGCTTTTTAGTGGTTCTGTCATTTTTGTTGCACCTTTTCCACATTGGCAAAATGTTTCCCTCTGAGGACCTTTTTCATACCAGGAAACAACAAAAAAAAGTTGCTTGGGGCAGGATCAGGTGAATAGGAAGGGTAGGGCACAGGGGGTCATGCCTTTTTTGGTCAAAAACTGCTGAACACTCAGCAGGTGTGGGCAGGCTGTTCATGTAAATTACCCATCATGAAATGGGCAAATGCATTATAGAATCTTCCCCCGCAAAAAAAAAAAAAAAAAATCATGGAAATTGAATGCAGCCTCTTAAACAATGTTAGTTGGTACACTGATGTCAATGGGTTCCTATAACACTTACCTAGTGGGGAAACCCTGTACTACAAAGGCCTGCTCTCCAAAGAAAAAATTCAATTTTTTGGGTCCTCCTCATATATATGAGTATTTACACATATGATATATGGAATTTGCTTCAAAATTATCCATAGAGAAAGGAATTGGTGGAGTCGAGATGAAATAAGGTTAACCCTATATTAATAATTGTTGAGTTGAGTGATGGGTGCATCGTATTCATTATATAATTTCTCCACTGTTGGGTTTGTTTGAAAACTTCCATAACCAAAAGTAATAAAATGAAACAAAATAAGCATTAGCTTATAAAACTTGTCTTCTAAGGGTGAAATCTCAGCCACCTTGCAGCAAGTAGAAAAGTTAAAAATTTGAGTGGTAAAAGTTTCTTAATCATCTTGAAAAATACCATGAAGATAAACACCTACTCAGTAAAACCAATACATCTGCTTAAATTGTGACCCTTAGGGTTACTCTAGTGTTTTTAATTATATCTACAAGAATAATGTTAAAATTCATTTTTAAAAACTTGATAGATGGCATGTTAGCTTGTCTTCATCTGTTTTTATGTAAGGCACTGCATTGTAAAATCCCCTCTCAAGAAGATTTTAATCAAATCATGTAGAAATTATAAATGTCAGCTCCCTCATTAGCATCAAGTGGGAACTTTCATTTCTTACTTGATGATGACATCAGGCCCTGAGACAAACTAGTGATTTAATAGGAAATACACAGAGAAAAAGTCACAGAAAAACAACTGTCTCAACACTTGGTCCTGTAGAACTGAGAAATACCTAAGACATTCTCTAAAGACTCTCTATCTTTCTATAGAGATTGAAATGGATAAATCAGATAATTTTAGTAGACAAACTAGTGATTCAATAGGAAATAGAAAACAAGCCACAGAAAAGCAACTGTATCAATACTTGGTTCTGTAGAACTGAGAAATACCTAAGACATTCTCTAAAGACTCTCCATCTTTCTATAGAGATTGAAATGGATAAATCAGATAATTTTAGTAGACAAACTAGTGATTCAGTAGAAAATAGAGAACAAACCACAGAAAAGCAACTGTTTCAACACTTGGTCCCGAAGAACTGAGAATTACCTAAGACATTTTCTCAAGACACTCCACCTTTCTATAGAGATTGAATCTGATAAATCAGATAATTTTAGTGTCTTGGGTACTGTTATAGGCCGAATTGTGCCCCCCTCGCCCATATGTTGACGTTCCCAGTACCTCAGAATATGACTATATCTGAAGATAGGCTTTTAAAGAGATAATCCAATATGATTGGTGTCCTTAAAGAAGAGATTAGAACACAGACACACACACAGAGGTGATAACCATCTACAGGTCAAAAAGCGAGGTCTCAGAAGAAACCAGCCCTATGAACACCTTGATCTTAGACTTCTAACTTCCAGAATCATGACAAAATAAATTTCTGTAGTTGAAGCCACTCAGTCTGTGGTACTTTGGGCAGCCCTAACAAATTAATACAGGGGTTTAGATAGGTCAGCAGTAGAACTTTCTTTGAAGTCTTTCCAGCCTCGAGAATTATGATTCAAGAGGATGGCCCTGATGGATGGGAGAGAAGCAAAATGATGGGAGGAGCTAGAAGGCAGTGAGGGTAGGAAAGAAAGGGCAAAACAAAAGAATCAGAGCGGTATGGATGGAGCCCTGGTGTTCATAAGATTCCATGAGCAAGGTACTGATAGGTGACGCCAAAAATGCAAATATCACCTTTGCGTACCAGTGAGACTTGAAGATCTGAACTGTACATTTATATTGTATATGTAGGATGGGAATTTATGGGCATAATCTCTAGAAGTGAGGCTATAGTTACATTATCAGTAATGATAGCTATCTAATAAATATATCTGCAGTAGCTTGCTCTAAGGTAAATAAGTACGCTTGGCTCTCCATATCCTTGGGTTCTGCCTTTGTGGATTTAACCAACTGTGTATGGAAAATATTATTTTCTAAATAATACAGTATAAGCAATTTTTTACATAACATTTATATTATATTAGGTATTGTAAATGATCTTAGATATTATAGTTCCTACTGAATTACTAGTTTGCCTCAGGGCCTGATGTCATCATCAAGTAAGGCAATATAGGAAGAAATGTGTAGTAACTAGGTAAATTCAGTATCAATTTTCACTATCTGCACTTATTCTATACCTCTTAGCTTAGCTCTACCTCTGGAATTAACCTTCAAGATTGAAATCTTTCTCAAACTTTCAAGTCAAGCTCAAAGACTGCCTCTCCCATACAACATTTCTGGAAGCTCCCTAGCTAAATATTAAATACAAATATAGCAAACATGACAATAAAGCACAGGGAGTCTTCATGTCTTCTAGTTAGTTTTTCAAGTCTTTTCCTTCTTTGGGAATTGAAAGCTCTTTGAGGTAAAGAACTGTCTTGATTTTTTTTTTTGGCATTAAAATATTTATTGAGTACCTACTATGTGCTAGCTATCATTCTAAGTCCTGAGGCATAGCTGTAAAGGAGACAGGATGGAAGTGTCATAGTTTTTGTAACTCTACATTGCCTAGCAGAGTATACATTGTACGTTGACCATCAATAAGTATTAAATTATATTTTGTCTCACCTTCAGAAGCTCCAGGAATTATGAAATAACCATAGTCTGGTTCTGGCATGGTTTAAAAAAAAACAAACTCAGAATGCTTTAGACACTTTTTGCCAGAATGAAACTACCACCCTCATATCTCTTTTTCTACAAACTAGTTGATATGTCTTTTTTTATCTGGTCAACTGGTGAGCTGGGTCCCCTAAGAGCGTTGTAGTTCACGGAGCTGTGTTATCAGTCCAGGATCCATGCGTGGTCGGGAAGTGACGGCATCCGGATGGAGAGCACCAGGTCGCACCCATCCCTCCCCAGAGTGTCACAGCTCTGTCGGTTTGATGAACCAGCAAGCTGGCCGAGAGGTGTTGGGCGGGTAAGTCTGGCCTAGGAGTGTTGGCTCAATGGGCTGGCAACTCGGCCCTGAGGAGAAGTGTTGACTCATTTAGTTTGGTGGCCCTGTCAGCTCCCCCTGGGTTCCACCATCAGCTCTGCCAGCAACTCAACTGGGTCTCTATCAGGTCTCAGTCGCTCTGTCGGCCCTGCTGGCTCCAGCAACTGGCAAAGCCAGCCTCCGGCGTTTGTACCTTTTTAGCTCCAAGGACACGCAGAAGCTCAGGGGATCTTCAGCTACAACTATAATCTTGGATGGAGGCTTTTGTCTCATGCCCAAGATTGAGGGAGGATGTGAACAACCAAAGGGTGAGAAAGTGGGAGTTTATTAAGAAGATACAAGTAGTGATGCTGGATTTTATCAAAAGCTTTTTCTGCATCTAATGAGATAATCATGTGGTTCTTGTTTTTGTACCTGTTGATGTATTTAATTACATTTATGGTCTTGTGAATGTTGAACTGGCCCTGCATCCTGGGGATGAATACTACTTGGTCATGGTGAATGATTTTTGAGATGTGTTTTTGGATCCGATTTGCTAGAATCTTGTTGAGGATTTTTGCATCTATGTTCATAAAGGATATTGGCCTGTAGTTCTCTTTTTTTTGTTGGATCTTTACCAGGCTTGAGTATCAGTGTGATGTTAGCATTGTAAAATGATTTGGGGAGAATTCCATTTTTCTCAATTGCCTGGAATACTTTCAATAGGATTGGTATCAGCTCCTCCATGTATGTTTTGTAGAATTCTACTGGAAAGTCATCCGGTCCAGGGCATTTTTTTTTTTTTTTTTGTAGTTGGTTTTCTTATGACAGTCAATGTCCTGGGTTGTTATTGGTCTATTAGTGTCTCAATGTCTTCTTGCTTCAATCTGGGGAGGTTGTGTGATGTCAGAAAGTCCTCCATTTCATTTAGGTTATCAAGTTTGTTTCCATATAGGTGTACATAGTAATCTCTGATAATCTTCTTTATTTCCTTGGGGTTTGTTGTGATTTGATCTTTTGCATTTCTGATTGTGTTTATTGGGCTTTTTGTCTCTTTTTCTTGGTCATTCCATCAATTTTGCTAATTCTTTCAAAGAACTAGTTTTTTTTGGTGATGTTTTCTATGATATTTTTGTCTTCTATATCCCATATTTGGGCTCTTATTTTGGTGATTTGGATAGTCAAAACAATCCTTAGCAAAAGAAACAAAGAAGGAGGTATCACACTTCCAGACTTCAAACTTTATTATAAGGCTACAGGTAATCAAAACAGCCTGGTATTGGTACAAAGAATAGGCATATAGACCAATGGAACAGGATAGAGATTCTGGAAGCAAAGCCTCAATTTCTCAACCAACTCATCTTTGACAAAGCCTCCAACAACAACCAATGGGGAGAGGAAAACCTATTCAGTAAATGGTGCTGGGAAAACTGGCTGATCACATGCAGAAGATTGAAACAGGACCCCTACCTCTCACCATACACAAAAATTAACTCTAATTGGATCAAAGACCTAAACATAAAACCTCAAACTATAATAATCTTAGAAAATGTGGGAGACATCCTTATGGAAATTGGAACTGGCAACCAATTCCTGATCAAACGCTAAGAGCCCATACCATAAGAAATAAGATAGACAAGTGGAACCTCATCAAACTTATGAGCTTCTGCAAAGCGAAAGAAACCAAGAGAGCAGAGACAGCCCACAGAATGGGAAAAAATATTCACCAACTGTATATCTGACAAAGGCCTAACATCTAGGATCTACAAGGAACTCAAATGCGCCAAAAAGAAAAAAAAAAAACCAGTCCCATTAAAAAGTGGGCAAAAGACATGAACAGACACTTCTCAAAAAAAGATATATGGGCAGCCAACAGACACATGAAAGAGTGTTTAACCTCACTAATCATCAGAAAAATGCAAATCAAAACCACATTGAGATACTACCTAACCCCAGTAAGAATGGCCATCATTAATAAAACAAACAACAACAGATGCTGGCGAGGCTGTGGGGAAAAAGGAACGCTTCTACACTGCTGGTGGGAATGCAAACTAGTGCAACCTCTTTGGAAGACAGTGTGGTGATTTCTGAAAAAACTAGAAATTGACCTTCCATATGACCCAGCAATTCCCCTATTGGGAATATACCCAGAGGGACTTAAATCACTACAAAAAAGATACCTACACATGCATATTTGTTGCAGTTGTCTTCACAATAGCAAAAAACATGGAGCCAACTATGCTGCCCATGGAAGCTGGACTGGTATATATACATAATGGAATATTATGCAGCCATAGAGAAGGACAAACACATGGACTTTGCAGCAACTTGGATGGATTTAGAGTCTATCATACTCAGTGCTCTATCACAGAAACAAAGAACAGAGTACTATATGTTCTCACTCATAAGTGGACCTTCAACAATTATCACAATACTATAAGAAAGGGATTGGCAGTAGTGGGAAACTGCCAGGGGAGGGAGGAGTACACCCCACCAACAAGGGTACCTGCATAATGAACATTTGTATACCTAACCATGAATTGTACCCCACATCTTTAAAATAAAATTAACAAAAAAAGAAGATACAAAACCTCGTGCAGTGGAAAGGAATTCAGAAGAGGGTTGCCATCTGGGGGCCAAAAATCAGTCCTTATATAGTCATGGGATTGAGCTGATTGGCTAGCATTAGCAGCGAGCTGATTGGTTGGCTCTAGCTTAGCTGATTGGTTAGTACTAAGCACCAATCAACTAGAGATATGGGCCTATCAGTGAGCCGATTGGTTGGCACTTAACACCAATCATTTGGGAGTATCATGGTGTGTTTTTGAATCCCAGGAAGTGAATGTTCTTGCTCTAGTCTGAGGGACTAGATACTGGGAATTTGTTATCTAGGAGAGTGTTTGTGCTTCAGTCTGAGAGACTTGTAGGAAGTTTGCTAGTTTGTTACCAGATCTGCCCAGTCTGCCTATTTGTTTTTAACTACCTCCTCTCTCATCGTGACAAGGATTCTCGCTTTGACTGAACTTTAGTTGGGCTCCTCTGAATTCTTTTCCCAGTAGGCCTTGACTTTTGGGCTTCTGTGTTCATCTCTGTAGTGTCCAGTTTTAGCAAGAATCCTGCTAAATTAGTTTAGCTGGAATCATCCTTCCTGGATCACCCTCCATATCTGGTCAGCTTCCTCATCCTCCACCATCCCCCAGGTGACGTCTGGTCACCATAGCCTGCCTTTAGCAAGTGTCCTTTTAGGATTGTTTAACCAGAGTCCCCCTTGCCTTTGATGTTTCCTCTTGATAATTTTCCATCCATTGTTCCCCACTCCCCCCGCCCCAATGCACCCTGGCTATAAATTCTCTCTTTTTCTTATATTTAGAATTGAGCCAAGTTCTCTACTGAGGTCTCTTTTCATTTGTTACAGTAATTTCTGAATAAAATCTGTTTTGCTGCTTTGACTACTGTCCAACTCTGGTTTTTCTTTGACAATTGCAGAAGATGTTGTGTGCCTACTAAGCATGTTGGGCACTTCCTTCTGCCCCATCCTATCTAGGGTACTAGCTCATCGTCACCTCTTGTTCTTATCCTTGGTCAGGTCAGAAAACCACATCAAATATGGGTCAAACCAAAACAAATTTTTTTTCACACTCTGATCTCAACTTTCTACTGATTTATTCCAACAAAACTATGAGCTGTGAAATTCTGCCTTTTATCTTTTTCATTTCTGTTTCTTATTTTACCTTTTATTTTAAAAAATAGGTGATTGTCATTACATAGCTTCTTTTCCTTCAGAGTCCTAAGGTTTTCACATTTCACCACTTGCCACAGATTTCAGTATTAAAAGATTTAACTTCTTTTCTTTATGAAATTTCTGAAATGCTGATTGCAATATAATAGACTAGTAAGTAAATACTAACTTAGGTGGTGATTTTCTTTTGTCCCATTTCACCATCAGGGCAAGGAAATAGTTATTGCCATCAATCCGTGGGGCTGTGTGGTGTTAATGTAAGGTTTTGATTAGAAACTTTTCATCTGCCATTCTCAAACTATTTTATCAGCCTCTGGAATTTTCTCTAGTTTTGCCGAGACTTCCCAGGGGAATCCCAGCAATGTCTTAATGGCTTGGAGACAGACAGGATAATGCTACACCACTCAGGGTTTCCTCACATCCTACATGTGCACTCTTAGCATAGCCTCTGGGTCCAGGTAAAATGCTGGCTCGGGTGGCTGGTTTGAAACATGAGCCTCCCACACATCTGCTGAGGACACTGACTATGGCAGGGAAAGTGACTCTCCAAGTTTTATTTGGGTCATAAAAATTCGTGCTGTGCACCGCCTCCTTAAGAATCTGTGCCATTAAATGTGGCTAGGTCCAGAGTACATACACTCTGGAGGAAGCCAGAAAGGACATTAAAATGCTTAGTCTATGACACACTTCCTTATTTTTGTCATTTTGACATTTATGTGTTGTTTCATTAGAGATTTTTAAGAGAAGACCCTTTTTCAGCAAGAAGTTTTCCCCAGATCACCATAAGAATCAACAGTTTATAATCAAACAGCTGTCTGGTTTGCATTTCAAGTGAGCTGGACCACCTGCCAGCTGTTAACCTCTGGAAAGTTATTATGATACAATTGTTGTTGTTGTTTGTTTAAAAAGTTTCAGGGCTCAAGGAAAATATTAGTAATGGGTTACTTAACCTGCAGTGTTTACTGTTCCCACTCAACTTGCAGATGGTGTTCCAGTGACCAGCAAGAGGGAAGACGCATCTGAGGCCAGCACTATTTTGCACTTGTTTTGGAGACAAATCATAAAAATAGGCTTGGCAATGAATGAGATGCGCTGCCTTTGTGGGAGGAACACATTGCAAAAGCCTTTTAAAAGGAAAGGAAACAACAGTTTCTGATGGCCAAGGTTGCAAGTCCCCTCCAACATAATCCTTAGCATCAGCATGTGGTAAGCTTCGAGCTGAGGTCTGCTAGAGCAGCTCATCTTTTGAGTCTGTGTGGTTCAGCCATGTTGAAACTTGCTTGTTTCTTCTCTTATCTGCACATCCCTCTGACTAAAGGAAATGATGGCTGTAAGTTCTCTCACATGGCCATAGGGGTACAATTTTGTAGGCACTATAAAAATTCAATCTCTGGACATCATTGTGGATGTTCTGATTACAAGGCAGCCAGCTTTTCCTTGAGACCTGGAGACCAGAGAGCATTTGTCATTTGCGTGCTCTGTATGAATGTGTGTGTGTTGGGGGGTGGGTACCTATAGCAAGATTAGGGACCTTAGCAGACAGTAACTAGCTGGAATAGATGTTCCATGAGGATTAAGATTTTGTCTGTTTCATTTCCTTATTCATTCTCAGTGCTTAGAACAGCAACCAACATATGGTGAGCACTCACCAAATAGTTAATGAAAAAAAAGAAAGAAAGAGGGAGAACGAGAGAAGAGAGAAGGGGGGGGGGAGAGAGAGAGAGAGAGAGAGAGAGAGGAAAGAAGAAAAGAAAGAATACATTTCTTCTTTTTGTTCACTTTCTTGTTTATTCTCCAACTAATGGTGAGTGAATAGTGGTAAGTAAGCATGGTTAACTCTCAGCACTCACATCACAAAACTGCCAACATTTTATCTGGCTATGAATTTCAGAACACCCACGGTTCAAGATTTCCATAACAGAGCATGCAGGGGCTGATTTGACATGATTTGTAAGGCAGAATAGAAAGAATTTAGGCTTGAGTTTGGAGCTGCAACATATCTGTTTCTTGCTCTGTGGCCCTCTCTGTTTCTCACTTTATTCATATGTAACATGGAATAATAATCGGTATTCTACAGATATTTGTATTAGAGATTGTATAGGTAAAGCCTGCCTACCCAGGATAAAGGGGCAGTTATATTATTATTAGTAGAATACTATCATTACTATACTACCAGTACTATTATACTATATAATATTACTATCATTTCTTCTCTCTTCTCTCCTTGTTTACACTCACTGACCACCAAGGAATTAACTCCCTTTTGATTATGGCATTTGTGACAGAAACTGTTTAGAATTTGATAGTTTCTATTTCTGTCTCCACCAGTACAAATTGCATAACACAGGACAAGTCATTCAACTTTTGAACTTTTTGCATATATAAAGTGAAGGAAATAATTATGCGGATTTTAACTGGTAGAGAGTGTTCAACAAAGTAGAGCCATGCAAACGATTACCTTGCAAAGTTTGTATGACCCTGGGATAATTAATGTGAAGCTACCTGGTCAATTGTTAAATATCATACAAATGTCAATTGTACGGTTCAGTTCATTTCAGCTCAACACATGTTTAGTGAATATCTACTATGTACCAAATTGCATCCACTTTCTAATTATATATATATATTATATTATAATATTTATATATTATAAATAAATAGTTTATATATCTGCCTTTCCTTCTTTGAGGCTCATGCCATTCAGTTAAGCTGCTCTCCACATGCCTCTCCTTATTGCAATTTCTCATCTGCGTGTTTCTTTCTCTTTCATTGTAGACATTGACTTGTGACTCAGCCTTCTCTATCCCCTAGCCAAGATTTTTCACCATCCAGGCTGAAAGTGTTATCCATGTGATGGCCCATTAACACCTGGGCACTCAGTTCCTTTATCACTTCAGCTCCTAGTTTTAGCCTCCAGTGGGCTTCATCTATCTATTCCCATGGCTACTCCTGAACCTTGGTGCCACCCACTACTGCTTTGCTTATGAAATCATTGCCGTGTTACAATCTAACCTTGCCTTGCTAACCATCTTGGGCTCTCAGGGTCTTTGCTATTCATGTTACTTAGCATATTCCAGCCCTTCAGCTCTCTGTTTTCTCTTATCTTCACATTTTTCCTACTCATCTTGGTCCCATGATCCATTTAAAACCACTCTTTTGAAAGGAAATTCCCTTCAACTCTTTGTGTTCATTATTCTTTTATCACATATGCTAAATAAAACCCTCAACCACGGATTCTTGATTCACTATCTGTCTTGTCCATGCCTGGCTCCTGAGTAGATGGGCTGCTAAAAATTCAAGGTCTCTGATCTTGATACGTTTGGTGTCCTTTTTATTCTCCTAATCAGCTCTTTACCTTTTTTTTTTTTTGATTGGAGTTTCACTCTGTTGCCGAGACTGGAGTGCAGTGGCATGCTCCTGACCACCGCAGCCTCGACCTGCTGGGCTCCGGTGATACTTCTGCCTCAGCCTTCCAAGTAGCTGGAGCTACAGGGGCACGCTATCATGCCTGGCTAATTTTTTAAAATTTATTGTAGAGATGCGGTCTCGCCAAGTTGCCCAGTAGGGTCTCGAACCCGCGGGCTCAGGCAATCCACTCACCTCAGCCTCCCAAAGCGCGGGACTACAGGCTGAGCCACTGAGCCCGGCTCTTTAGGTTTTTATCCTATTTTTTCATGACAGCTATGACAGAGATCTCCCACCCAATCAACCATCTTCTCATTTCTCTAGATGGCATTGAGTCTGACTTCACAGAGCAAGTAGAAAGTATAAAATAGTACCTCCCTCAGCTCCCTGTGACCAAATGGACTTATCAGCCTGTATCCATGCCTGTCTATCCCCCATTAAGCTATCCTCTTTAATGCTCGGATAATTATTTTTATCTTTTTGAATTTCAAATATGACCACACTGCCCTCTGCCTAATACTCCCGGCTTCTTGGTAAGACCTAAGATGGTTCTTAATGGTCTAGTTCCTGTTTGCCTTTCCAGTTTCACTTATGACTAGCCCACTACCTGAGCCTCACCCTCTATTTCTAACTGCACACCTTCTGAAATTCTTTGTATGCTCTTACCTTCTGACCTTTGGATGTGATATGCTTTCTGCCTAGAATTCTCTCTTTTCTTCCTTACCACCCTTCTGCAGCTAACTCTTACTCATCTTTGCTATCTCAACTAAGATCTCCCTTCCTCAAGGAAACTTCCCTGACTGCACCAAACCCCCAAGTATTATGAGCTCTTCATCTGTTTGTCTTCTCTTTGTTTTAGAACTTACTATGTATTTTAATTGCCCGCTTGTCTGAAATGCAGTAAGACTTTGAATACAGGGGCTGCTAGTTGTTTACCTTTATCTCCCTAGCACTTAGAAGAGCTCTTGCTCCATGGCAGACATTCAATAAATATTTGCAGGATTAAGACTGAGTGAATAAGATAATGTCTTAGCTGTATCTGGAAAGATTGCAACTTGAAAGCAACATGAACAACTATGAAAAGAGAATGCCTGGCAGAAGGAATTGAGTGAGCAAGATAACTCATGGGTCAGTGTCTCCCGAGAGGGTGGAAATTTAATGAGATGAATGGATAGAAGCTTGGAGAACTTTTGAGATTTATAATACTTGAATTTCTAGATGTCATTGAGAAGAATTAAACTGTCATTTCAATGGTCCAACAGCAGATGGTTGACTAGATTGATGAGTTGTCTAAATAATGATCAGTTCAATGATATAGCATAATTGGCTGGAAACCTTAGATTGTAAAACTCAATGATGGCCCAACAAATGCCCCATCAATATTCTTAAAATAAGGAATGGTTAAGAAGCAGAGTATTAAATCCTTCTCACTACCAAATATTTCTTTAATTCTGGAAAATTTTAAGTTATCTTCTCTTTACATATGCCATTTCCTTCTTTCTGTCTGAAACTGGAATATTCGGGTAGGGTTCTGAAAACTTGTCTGTATTGGGCCAGATAAATAGGGTGTGGGGGCCATTCTGCTCTTGTACAACCTAATCTACCATTGTTGTTTGCAAGTAGTCATAAGCAATATGTAAACAGACCAGTGTGACTGTGTTCATGTAAAGCTTTTTTTGTGAACGTCAAAAATTGAATTTTAAAATAAATGTCATGTGTCACAAAATATTATTCTTTTAATTTTTTACCAACCATTAAAAACTATAAAAACCACTGTTAGCTTGCAGGCTGTACAAAAGCAGGCAGACAGCTGAATTTGGCCCATGAGTCATAGTTTGCCAATCCCAGTGTTAGAGCATCTCAATCTATAACCTGTATCTGTTAGCTATTCTCTCATGTTGTTACCTTGATTTCTCTGTGCTTTGTCCTAGGCAAATTCCTTGATGCTATCTTCCAATTCCAGAATTCTGCTCTTGATGTTGTCCAGTCTAAATTTTAACTTATCAAGTTTCCCTTATAATTTTAGTGACCTAATTTTTTATTCTCAAGATGTTTAATTGGTTCTTTTTCAGACTTACATGATCCTATATTATTTCTGCCTGTTTTTGTTCCACAATTACTTGTATTTTTAAAACAAAGACTGTTACTTCATTTTCAACTGAGTACTTTAAATATACTTATTTTAAGATCCTTGTTATGCTGTTTTATAAAATTAGTTTTATCTGGTGTGAACTATATAATTTATTGCTAATTTTTTAGCTGTTTTCCTCAGCATTATATTTTCTCATATATTTTGAAATTTTGTTTTGGAAGTTCATTTTGAGTATACTCACACACATACCCATATTTCTCTCTCTTAGTGATCACCTCCTTTTTTCTAGTGTGTTTGTGATTGCTCCTAACTTACCCTTTCCTCTCTCTGTCCCAAGTTTGAAATCAGATCTTCTAACAATAGACTCCTCCTAATGTTATTATTAGGAATGTGTAGATTTGGGCACTGAGTCAATGGATGGCTTAGCTCATTAATTGTTTGTGAAACTGATTATGCTTCTACATAGCTCCGTCGTCAGCCTATAACCATAGCACTAAGCACAATATGGCAGTAGTTTTCTCTCTCATTTTCAGTTTTATGTTGTCAACAGGGAAGCCTCAGACCAGTCCTTGACTTCAACCTCTCATTTATATGGAGCTGGATTTCTAGCTCCAATGATTGCTCCAGACCTGGAGTCCAGTTGCCAGCTGCTACAGTCAAATCCACCACTTTGCATTTCTAGTCTAGGGATGTTTATCTTACTATTGAGATCAGTTATGTCTTTGTATTATTTCTGCAGATTTGGAGAGAAGGATTGCATCAGAATGTTCTCACTCTGCACCATCTTGGCTAGAAATAAAATTACTTGTGTACTCCCAGCTTTAACTGCCAGAACATAAACAACTTAAGGGTAAAGTTTCTGTCTATTCTACTGGTCACTAAATTTCCTGTGCTAAGCACAGAACGCTGCTAAATTAATGTTTATGTAAAAAATAGATTATTAAAGTAATAATTAGCTAAATAAATTCTTAGAGAAATAATATAGGTGATAATAAATGAAATAATCTAGATCTGCATTAAAATTAAATCTTGTTCTTTTGCAAGTTGCATTTTCATTTGATGACAAGCATCACTAGGACTGTACTCATCCATCCACTTATTTCATGTACTCACTGCCAACAGGAGATATTTGTGGAAACAGGGCATGGCCACATATTCATAAGTTATTCTTCTGTCTCCTGTTAGCATTAGTCTTTTCACCTGTGATCAAAAATAAATAGAACAATATAAACACAAAGTGTTATTATCATTTTTTTTTACAATAATATTATTCTACCAGTGGTATCATCTGTAAGGTAAAAGGTAAAAGGATAAAAGGAGCTGAAGGATTAAACAAAGGTGTTTCCTGATGTCCCATTGGCTGTTCTCGCCATATGGGAGGTATATATCAATACAGCAGTGGAGATCTTAACTGAATTTCTAGCACTTCTGCCTCCTGCTTTAATTCAAAAGTATTTGTGGAACATGCATGACCAGGTCCTGAAATGCAAATCAAAACCTCTATGAGGATAGCAGTCCTTACTGTCCACTTGGGTTAATGATCTCCACCTATCTCCATGGATACATTAGCCTTGTGGTACTGTAGGGACTAGAAGCCAGGTAGATTGGCCAGGGAAGACTACACATGAATAAGTCTAAGACACTCTGTGGTTCCTTCTTTGTCTAATTTGACAAGTTTCTGGAGAAAAAATCTTCTTCTCAATTTAGTTCTCATTGGGTCTCAGGAAATGAGTTGCCACTTCAGTTGAGAACTTCCCAACACATTAAGAGACAGCTGCATTACTTGAGGAAGGGGTACAATCTGTCTAGTCTGTCTAGTGTTTGCGTCTCTGTTAGGTGTATGTCAAGCTTGTTGAGCCCATAACAGGAGAGATTTATCTAGCAGAGATGCAGCAAGTATGTGTTAGGTATTATTATTAAGAGCTAGTTTGCTCCAGTTCCAAGCTATGCTAAAGTGCCAAAGAACAATTTATATTGCCAGCTAGAATAGTAATATTGGGAGCTTACTGAGATGACAGAGTAATCTTGTTAGCTAGACTACTTTTCTATATTGAAAACATAAAGTATTCTGTATCAAATCATATAATCTACATTTTCCCTTTCTCTCTTTAATTTGATTATGAACTATTACCATGCTTTGCCATAAAATATGAAAGTTTTACATTTTGATAGTTTTTCAAATGCTGATTTTACTTTCTGTGCAAATACTTCATATCTTTCCAGCATAATTATTTAGCAGCCTTTTCGGGTTAATTATTGTCATTAACAATATGAGTCCTATGAGGGAATATCAATTAAAATATGCACAGCTGAACTTTCAAATGAGTAAATAATTTAGTTTTGGAAAATGACTGGAAACAGCAGGGTAACAGTCAAAAGGGGAACAATTATTTTAATGCTTATTTGACAAATGAGTCATTTTTACAGCAAATTAGATTCTTATCATAGCACCCCTACTGGTTACCACAGGAAAGCTGTTAACATGAGTTTTTAAAATAAAAACTGTTAAGTTATGCATGCAAAGTTAAGGAAATCATTTGTATGAAGAAAAGGAGATTAGGATATGCATTGTTAACTGATGGAATACTGCCACTGGAGTCTAATTAGAGCCATAAATCACACAAAATGATGTGTGTATATAGGGCTTGAAACATCAGAGTGATGCATGCCATTGACAGTGAGATAGATGGTCCCCCCCCCAACTTTCTTGGCTCTCTTTGTCTTTGTGCTGGCCATACCCTAAAGTCTTACTTCATGTCAGGGTAGAGTAGGAGACTGAGCCACAGGGGTTTACCACTGTAAAGAATGCTAGGAAGACAGTCAAGACAGATCTCCAGTTTTACCCACTAAGAAAAAACTCAGGAAAAACAGAACAGTGGCTTCCAGGATTAATAACCTCAAGAGGAATTCCAACTTGTATGTACCTTGTCAGTTTAATTTTTTTTTTACTTAGTGATTCGAGAAGGAAAGAAAGGAAGCAAGAATGGGAGAAGGGAAGATGGAGAAAAAAAGAAGGGAAGAGGAAAAGAAGGTAGAAAAGGGGAAGGAAGGAAAGAAGGAGAGGGAAGGAAGACATTTACAGAAACCATGTATTACTTCTAGGATATAAAGAGTACTTACTCCAGGCTCCATATCTTGAGTTCGAGACAAAGCCTGTTTGTAAAATTGTGAAGTTCTCAAAGCAGATACACGCATGCATCTTTTCCCTAGCTTTGGCCCATGTGTTCGAATTGAACTGCTTACTCCATCATACCATGGACATTATGCTACTGGCCACAGATTGAAACCACTTTCCTAGCTGGGTGTGATGGCTCATGCCTTCTATCCCAGCACTTTGGGAGTCAGAGGTGAGAGGATTGCCTGAGTCCACAGGTTCAAGACCAACCTGGGCAACATGGAAAGATCTCGTCTCTACAATAAATAAAAAAATTAGTCTGGCATGGTGGCGCATGCCTGTAGTTCCAGTTACTTGGAAGGCTGAAGCAGAAGGATTGCCTGAGTCCAGCAGGTGGAGGCTGCGGTTGTCATGAGCGTGCCACTGTGCTTCAGCCTGGGTGACAGCGTAAGACTCTGACTCAAAAAAACAAAAAACAAAAAAAACCCCACTTTCCTTAGCTTGTGTATCAAGTTGAACAGAGTAAGTTCAATGGAGGCAGCCTACTGGTCAAAAAAATCAGGTTTCACAAAATGATCTAGGGAATCAGGGAATCAGATCCCAGGAAGTCACCTAGGCCAATCACAGATCCGCAGCATTAGCAACACCAGGGAACTCGTTAGAAATGCTCACGCCCGTAATCCCAGCACTTTGGGAGGTTGATGTGGGAGGATTGCTTGAGGCCAGGAGTTCAAGATCAGCCTCAGTAAAATAATGAGACTTCATCTCTACAAAAAGTAAAAAAATTAGCTGGGTGTGGTAACATGCACCTGTAGTCCCAACTACTCAGGAGGCTGAGACAGGAGGATCGCCAAAGCCCAGAAGTTTGAGGCCATGGTAAACTGTGACCATGCCACAGCACTCTAGTGTGGGCATTAGAGTGAGACTCACTCTAAAAAAGGAAAAGAGGAACACATTCTCAGATCCCCTTCCAGACACAGTGAATCAGAAATCTCTGGGGTTGGGGTTCTGCCATCTATGTTTTCAGAGGTTCTTTTTTTTGAGTTGGAGTCTCACTCCCTCACCCAGGCTGGAGAACAGCGGCACACATGCTTGTGGCCATTGCAGCCTCACCCCCTGCTGGGCTCCAGTTATCTTTCCACCTCAGCCTTCCAAGTAGCAGGAACTACAGGTGTGTGCTACCATGCCAGGCTATTTTTAAAAATTTATTGTACAGATGAGGCCTTGTCAAGTTGCCTGGGCCGGTCTTGAACCCACGGGCTTAGGCAATCCACTCACCTCAACCTTCCTAAGTGCTGGGATTACAGGTTGAGCCACTGAGCCCGGCTTTCACAGGTTCTTTTTTTTTTTTTTTTTGAGTTGGAGTCTCACTCTTTTGCCCAGTGCAGTGGCACTCTCATGGCCACCCCAGCATCAACCTGCTGGGCTCTGGGGATCCTTCTGCCTTAGCCTTCCAAGTAGCTAGGACAACAGGGCCGGCTAACTTTTGATTTTTTGTAGAGACGAGGTCACGCCAAGTTGCCCAGGCTGGCAGTTTCTTTAGGTGACTGTGATGCCTGCTCAAGTTTGAGAAGCACTGAAGAGCGAAACTGACACTAATTCTTTCAGGTGATTACCAAAGTGAGTCCAAGACCTCTCCAGGACTTATGTGTGCTTGTGAGACATCAACCCTAGTACACTTCACTTCCCTCTGCCATTCACTGTTAACTACAGGCGTGGCCATGTATCTTCAGTTTCATGTTTCAGAATCCTAATTGGGAACTTGTAAATCTGTTATGAGTTAAAAGTTCTTGATTTATGATTTTAATATAGTCAGAAGAGTAAAACATAGCAAAAATACCTATTAAGAGACACTTTCATTACAGTTTTCTTGAACTCATTCAAAATTGTGACTTCTGACTTATCTCTCCTTGTGTACTCTCTGTAGAGAAACCTCAACTTCAGGTTCTGAACTCTGCCTGGTACACATCTCCATTTCAGGTCTGAAGAGTCTGCTTTCAGGGTGGTACCTCTACATCAGCTTTTTGAGAGCTCTTAGCTTTGGAGCTAAGTAACTCTGTTCCTTCCTTCTTACCCTGCTCCACCCAGTGGGATTCTGACTTCATCCTTTTCTCACCATTGAGAAATATGATGCTTGTCTCTGTCTTGAAATTCAGTCCAAATCACGTTCTTTTATTATGTACCTTAGCCTCCCACCTAACTCTAGACCTGAGTGGTTTCTGTGAACCATCTAGTGTTGATGGAATGAACTTCCCCACCCAACAACGTCACCAAACCAGTTTTGCAGAAGTTCTCAGCTTTCTGGGATGGAATTGGGAGGTGGGGGTGAAAGAATGGAGGTGAGGTGTATATAATTTTTAGCAGCTGCCGACCTTGGGAATGAGATTTATCAAGGGCCTAGCAGAAGAAGATGGACATGGGGTCACATTTTGGAAATGACTTGTTTGGTCATCTTTCTTTGGGCAAAGTTTAGGAGCGTTTAATTCATGTCTGATTGTGCCTTGAAGAAGGCCATCAAGATCTTTATTTGAGGCCTCCAGAAACCATCACTTCTCTCACATGGCCTCTCTGTGGCAGTCACAATATTCTCTAATGTCTTTCAAAAACAACAACAGCAATAACAACAACTGTTCCACAGAGAATCAGCGTGTTTCCAGTTAGCTAGTCCAAAGACTAGTTGGAGACTCTTATTTCACAAATGAGGAAATGCAAATCTAAGGGAATGAAAGAACAACATGAAGGTCATGTGGCTAATTGATGGCACATCTGGGCATAAAACTAGGCTACTTGACTCCTGACCCAGTACACCACAGGGGCTTCTGGCACCTGGTAAGACCCCCACAGTCACAATCTGTGCTGATCAGGGCTCTCCAGAGAAATAGAACCAGTGGGATATATAGAGATACACACTAGAAGAGACTTGCTCTAAGAAGTGGCTTATGTAGTTATGGAGGCTGGGAAGTCTCACAATCTGCTGTCTGCAAGCTGGAGAACCAGAGAGTTGGTGGTGTAGCTCAGTCTGAGTCCAAAAACCTGATAACCAAGGATGCTGATGTCTGAGAGAAGATGGATATCTGAATATCCCAGCTCAGGCAGAGAGAGTAAACCCATACTTCATCTTTTTGTTCTATTCAAGTCCTTGATAGATTGGATGATGCCTGCTCATATTGGTGAGGGCATCTTCTTTACTCTGTCTACTGACTCAAATGTTAATCTCTTCTAAGAACCCTCACAGATACACCCAGAAATAATGTTTTACCAGCTATCTAGGTATCCCTTAACTCAGTCAAGTTGGCACTTTAAAATTAACCATCATACACTCATAACAAATATCACATTATCGAATCCTTAAAATAGCCCTATAAGGTATTAATTTCTACAACACTTGTCCTTAAAACAATCTCATCACATTCTACTACAGTCATAACTGAGACCATATATTCTAAAGTATGAGGCCCAGAAATTAACAATAAAATTGAAAAGCAAATTGTTAGTCACATTGCACAGAGGAGGAGGTGAGGTTTAGCGATCTTGTGGAACTTTCACTCTGTTACACAGTTGGTGAACTACAGAGCCTGGACTCAGATCCACCACATCTGATAATTCCGAAGCCTGTTCATGAAACTGCTTCATTGTATGTCAACCTGGATCATGGCTTCTGGATAGAATGGGCACCACAGTTTGCTTTTCAACCTTATTGCTAATTTCTGGTCCTCATTCTTTAGAATATATGTGCTTGGTCATGACTGTAGTAGAATACGATGGGATTGTTTTAAGGACAAGTGTTGCAGAGATTAATACAATTAGAGATTAGCACAGTTGGAACTCCTCATATATGCATAAAGATAATTTTTTAAAAGCAGTTAATTCTCATCCTCCAGAAGATTTTATCCTATAGAAACGAACCTTAGAGGCCCCAAGTTTTGACATTTGCATAATTCTTAACTTACTCTGGCTCTTTGCAAGAGGCCTGATATAGCTATACAAGTGTAGTCATTTACTCAGAACATTCCTGCATTGACAGGGATGGCAGAATTTACAGAGAATTCTGGTTTCTGTTAACACGTGGATTACTGCTTCTGGCACTCTAGACAAATTCTGAGCACATCCACTCTAAAGACCTTGCTGACAGAGGCAGGGTTTTGGCAGCGGCTTACATAGCTAGTAAACACTGGAAGAGATGCTATTTGGGTTTGCAGAAGGCACTCAAGGCTGGAGCTGTGTCCCTCTTTGTCTTCGTGCCTCTTGGTTCTTGCTATTAATGTCTGCTGAACTCAGACCACACCTCCCCAATGGACACTTCCAAGGTCATATGAATACTATGATAAAAGCATTGCATTTCATTCTTCCTATTTTCTCTCCCTTTCTTCCCTCCCTTCCTTTCTTTCTTCCCATCCCTCTCTTTTCCTTCCCTCTCTCTATCTTTGTCTCTCGTTTTTCTCTTTTCCTTCTTTATTTCATTAGCCTTTCAACAATTTCTTATTTTTAAAACACCAGTACTGAAAAAACAGTGCCTTTCCTTCCCTTTCTGGTTTTCAGCATTTCTGTCTCCTAGCCAGCCCAAACCTTAACTATTATCCTTACCAGTGTCTCCTAGCCAATCAGAACTTATCTGTCGTACATTCTTTTTTCTCAAGCCTGGATGGGTAACTGAAATCAACATGATAAAGCATTCTTGATGAGCTGTGATTGGCTGGTTGCCATTTATGAACAATTCACTATATTTTAGGGAAATTCTACAACAGATTTCTTGTCTATTTAGGAGCAAAAAGATAATTCGGCATGTAAAGATCTCCATACATTTTGAGAATTATATGCTGCCTCAGCTGGCATATTATGCTGCCTAATTGCTAGGACTGACCGTAGTGACATGCTGTTGTTTTGCTGGTTCTGTTACCTGCTGGATGGCAGGTCGTTTTAATGTAAGAATTAAAGCAACTTCAATTTAGCCTTGTTAGAAAAATTTTAAAAGAATAACAGAGCAGTCTTTGAAGTAGCTGAATACCTACTTGGAGGTTGGGTATTTATGTTGAGGATGTCTCTAGATATGGCCCCAAATTTTCCAGTGTATGTGACATTTGGAATGGATATGGGTACCCTTGATTTGGGGCTCCAGGAGAAGTGAGAAGTCATCTATCATTCTAATGTAAATGGCAACTCATTGATGTTGTTTAGCAGTGGTTACATTCTCACACATGGAACAAGTAGACTCACCAGACATTCCAGAATTTGTAGCAAACAGGCATAGTATGAGTATATGAATTAGGAATAGAAGCTGAATAAAAATTAATTTTTGACTACTGCAGAAGCAATTTTTTAAACTGGAACCAATCAAACAACTCACACATCTTGATGGAGCATTCATTTTATTAAACTCCAAGGGATGTAAAAAACAATGTGCAAGCTAGAAACAAATGTCAGATACTGCCTCTGTCCTCAAGGATCTCATAGCATGATCACCGCAGGAATTCTTAAAGAAGTATGGTGTGAGATGGGGTAAGAGGGGGCGTAGGCATTCACAGAATCACCTGGAGAGTTTTTAAGGAATAACTATCTTGGATAAAGTCAATAGGAGTAAAGACACCCTGAAATTTTCACTTCAAAAGCACTTCTCCAAGGAATTCTGATGCACGCCTCTGTTTAAGACCCATGCGGTAATGAGGTAAGGTGCACAGTCATACCAAAGATTAAATAACATTGTGGGCCAGACTGCTTCATGTACAGTGTAGGTGAGTGAAAGCCCAGGTGAGGACACCATGAATTGGAGTAGTCTGAGGATCTCAGAGACAAGAAGTTTGAGTTAGACTTTAAATGACAGCTAAGTTTTGAACTGAATCAAGATAGAAGAATGGTGTTTTTTTCCTCTTTACTGTTCAGAAGTATTTCTCGATTTTTTTGAGCCATTAAAAATCACATTTTATATTTGTGAAAAGCCAAATCCCCAAGCCCTAGCTCAGAGTTAAAGGATCAAGGTTTCTTGGAGCAGATTCTGGGAAACTGCATTTTAAACAACTGCCTACTTAATTCCAGTAATTTTGTTAAGTATTACCCTTTATTCTTGACTATAGGAATCTTGTTGAGATTTTCAAATTGTGTTTGAGAAGCAGGAACTAAAGCAATATGACACCAAGACGTCCCTCGGGATTGGTGGTATAATGATAGTAGAATTGTGAGGGTTTACAATATGAGAAGCCTTCCAGATAGACAGTTTGCGACCAATGCTAGCTGTTCAGAGAAGTGACCTACCTGTACTAATAACACCTGAGACTTAGTGGGAAGATGAAGCTGTTGGAGGCAAGGGAAGCCACTGTACTAGCTAGCTCTCACCCAGGAAATCTAGAAAGAGCCACCAGAGTCAACCAGGGGTAACCCTATTTGTTGCTTCTTTAGCAGTCACCCAAGGTTGGGAGGGGACAGTGGGTTGGGAATGGAGGGTGTACTTTTTCTTAATGCCTTTCTTAATCCAAATGTTGCGCAAGTCTATAAAGGAAGAAAATTTTCTGGGAAACACCTCAGTAAAAGTTCCATCGCCCTCTTACTTCATGGGTGTTTCTACAGGTAGGACAATGTTTGAGCACTTTTAATTACGAGTCCACACCTCCCAGTAAGCTACTCTTCATAAGCTACTCTTCAAATTCTTTCTCAAGCAAACTCATCACTCTGCAAATAAACTTGTAGTCACTTTTACATAAAAGTATTTAATATATCGGCATCATTTCTGGAAATTAGGGCAAAAGAGAATAGACAGGCTCTCCTTCTGTCAGTTAGGATTGTGTTCAGTTGCATGTAATAGAAAGGTGAATTTCAGTGGCTTAAACAAATTATGAGTTTGTTTTTCCCACATAACAAGAAGGTCAAAAGTGGGTGAATTCTGAAGTTGGTTCAGAGGCTCTACAAATGACACCTTTGAGGTCTACTTGGTTGACCTTTCTCTCATGGTCCATGGCACATCCAGCCACACAGCAGTGTTCAAGGAAAGAGGGAATCTGAGGGAGAAGAGGCATGTTGGCATCATGATCAAAAGAGTCAAAGCATGAAGAAGCCTCTGCCGCCCACCCTGTGGGATTCTGGCCCTTAGTCCAGACCCAGGCACACAGTCACTCCATCTTTATTGAAGGTTGACAAAGTAAGTACTTTCTCCTTCCATCTTTCATGGAGGGAAGTGGCAAGGGAGAGAGGATGAAAAATGACTTCTGAGTTGCCAAATATTAGTGTCTGCCTTGCCACTCTGGCTCAATAAATTAGAGCAACAATTCTTAACGTTGGTTCCATGTTTGAATCAACCAAGGGAGCTTTAAAAACCCAGAAACATGAGCCACACCCCAGACAAATTTTATTCCAGTCTTTAAGGGTGGGATGCAGACATCATTATTTTTGAAATCTCCTTAGTTCTGTGTGTAGTCGAGGTTGAAAGCCACTGGTCTAGCTTACCTACCAAAGTATTTTTTTTAATACACATTCTCCAGATAATATGAATGCAGGTGATCCATATCCCCTTTTGAAAAATATTGTTTAACTCCATTCATTGGCAAATTTATTTATTTATTCAGACATATGTAGTGAATGACTTCCATGTTTATGGTTATAGAATAAGAGTAGGAATGGATTTATACCTTATGATTCGATTACTTCTAACACCCTCTGATTGTATAGTGAGCACACCACAATGAAAACACTATATATGCTATCTTGTTTAAATTTCAGAGAAAGTCTGTGAGGCATTATTTCCATTTAAAATCTAAAGAAACTTGATACTCAAAGAGGTGACATGAGCTGCTCCAAGCCACTTAGCTTTGAGTTGATGTGTGGCAAAGGTGTCACCAGGAAAGGGATTTTCGGACTCCATATTCAGTGCTATGTCCACTGTAAGATAAAGCCCCTACATATATTACAGTTAAGCCATTGTACAAACTGAAATATATTTTACAAATGTGTCTAAATGTGAGTGAGGCAGAAATATGAAAGGTGCCAAATATTGATTGGTCAATTACTATCTAAAAGCAATATTCTTAGTGCTGTATTGTATGCATTCACTCATTAAATGTTCATAACAAATCTGTTAGGGAGGTGCTTTATTTCCACTTTACTTACGAGGATACTGGAGGTTTAATCACTTGTCTAAAGTCATAGTGTTAGTAAGAAGAGAAGATAGGACTTGAGTCTATACATATGGTTCCAAACCTCTGTTCTTAACTCAGAGCTGCCTCGCATAGTTGAGCAGATTTTTCTTTTATTTGAAAGACATGGGGTACAATTCAGGGTTAGGTATACAAATGCTCATTATGCAGGCACCCTTGCTGATGAGGTGTGTCCCTCCCTCCCCTGGTAGTTTCTTTCAACTGCTAATCCCACTCCACCTCCCCTGGCAGTTTTCCACTACTGCCAATCCCTTTCTTATAGTATTATGATAATTGTTCAAGGTCCACTTATGAGTGAGAACATATGTACTTTGTTTTTTGTTTCTGTGATATATCCCTGAGTATGATCGACTCTAAATCCATCCAAGTTGCTGGGAAGTCCAAGTGTTTGTCCCTCTTTATGGCTGCATAATATTCCATTGTGCGTATGTACCACATTTTTTTTGTCCATTACAGCTTCGATGGGCAGCATGGTTGGTTCCATGTTTTTGCTATTGTGAAGAGAGCTGCAACAGACATGTGTGCGCAGATACCTTTTTGGTAGAATGACTTGAGTTACTCTGGGTATATTCCCAATAGGGGAATTGCTGGGTCATATGGAAGGTCAATTTCTAGTTCTTTTAGAAATTGCCATACTGTCTTCCACAGAGATAGCACTAGTTTGCATTCCCACCAGCAGTATAGATGTGTTCCTTTTTCTGTGCGTCCTTGCCAGCATCTGTTGTTTGTTTTATTAATATTGGCTCAGCCAAGAGGCTAGTGGGAGCTAAATTCAGCCGGTTTGCTTTGTCAAGCCTCCACCCTGGTACAGGTACATATGCTCCCAGAGGGACAGTGTTTCTGCAATTCTTATGTTTATAATCTATGGACTATGTGTATTCTAGGCTTAATCACTACCTGTGCTATCTTTCTCAACAAGACTTCATTCCATCCATTCGTCTAGTCACTTACCCACTCACTGTTTCCCATATATGCATAGGCAGCCTTCAGACTTCATGCCCAGTTCAAGAGAATCTCTAGGAGACATTGACTAATACAGGCTCCAGGCCTTTCCTCCTATATATGTGCATATTACTCATTAGAATTTATTAAACAATGGTATAATCCCAGAATTTTTTTTCTTGCTATTCTTTTTCATAAAAGTAATATGTGTATATATATATATAGTAAGAAATATATAATATATAGTAAGAAATCAGATAGCTCAGAATTGTGATGAAAAGCAACAACCTTCCACCCTGCACCTTCACCCCCAGCCCTGTGGAGATTTCTTTGACTCTAGATTTATACTTGCTAATTCACAAAACATTCCATACCTCAAAGATGCTCTCAGGCTGTCTACCCAGGTCCTATTTGGCCAAAGAAAACCACTGGGGTTGAATCATAATGTGTAGTTTTGGGTTACCCCATGTATGCAGGGCCTCAGAAATTTTAGCAGCTGGAGACATACTATACCTTTCTGTCTCTTTTTCTTTACCCTATCCTTCTCTCCCTTTCTCTATTCTTTGCACCTAAAATGTTCTTGGGCACACAGCAGGCTTTTATTACAACATTTCTGAATAAGTAAAATAATGAGTAAATGCTTGGTTAATGTTTGTGTAGGACATAATGTTCCAAGTGCTTTTCACATAGCTAATCTCATTCAATCTTTTTTTAAAAGCAGGATTTATTGAGAGGACAGAGAAGCTCCCACAGTGGGAGGGGACCCAAGGGGGCTGCTCTTATTCAATCTTAATAACAAAGTATGAATTTAATATCATTACTAATATTGAATCCTTCTTTTACATATATGAAAATTGTGCTTCAATGACATAAAAGAACTTCCCCAGACAGCAAAATGGTAGGTGAGATACCTAAACCAACCCTCCACTGAAGTCAGCTACATATGTAGGATAAAATTTTAAGAAATCTCTTGACAATTTGTCCATAAGCATGCAAGAACGTAAAGTGTACTCAGGCCTAAAACGCAGTGAGAGTAGGAGCACAGAGAGGTAGTGGAGCCCAGCTACTGCCACAAGGGCATTTTCTGGATAAAACTGAACTTCATTTCTGAGGTCTCGTGGGGCTTGGGTTTTGGAAGACAAAGCACACAGCCCTCCCAAAGTGGGGCATCTAAAGGCTCTAGGGTCTCCATGTGGCTATACCCTTAGTTCAAGAGCACATTAAAAATAAAACTAACAGCCTCTTTGTCCAGTCAGAGGATCTCAAAGAAAATGGTCTCAAACCTTGGCACTACACTTAAAGGGGAAAAAAAACTCCCTTGAAAATGGAAGACCATAAACCCTGTCTCCTGAAGCTTTGCAGATGAAATTCTTTTTACCTAAATGGCCTTAAAATTCTCAAGCTGATAAAAATCTTTAAAAGTTTTCCAGTATTGATAGTGTTTCAGTTCACTGACAGTACAAATATAGATCATTGTTTAAAAATTCATCTTTATTTTAGACCTCAAAGATTTTCCCACAGGTAAAATTCTGAAAGTCATTAACTCTTTACAGTAAAAAAATGTTCATTAAACATAAAACAAAACGAGACATCATTAACAAGAACCAGCAGAAACAACAGATAGCACAATAAGATCTTAAAAAATCCTTCAGATTTTGAAAAGGTCCACCATAGAAAACAGAATAATATAATTTACAAGGTGGAGTAAAATATTAGCAAAGAATAAACAGATTGGTAAAAAAGAATTTTTAGAAGTAAAAATATAATGCTCTAATGACCATTTTTACGTCTAATGTTATAACATTAACGTTTTTATACCATTTCTGTGTAAACATTCTGTTGATACAATATTTGCTAAGGCAATTCCATTTTTTTTTGCCTAACATTTCCATTTGGATATAAATTCAAACACAAACATGGTGCTCTCAGTTTTTAAGAACCAGCCACAGTGAGAACTTATGCGTGTTCTTGGTTAAAGACTTGACAGTATTTCCTGGGAGGTAATTCAGGGTGTGAATGTTTATTTGCCGACAAGATCATGATGATAATACCACTTTTGTAGAGTTGTTCTGAGTAGGGTGTAGTGATTAAGAACTTGCCTACTGGAGTCTGACTGACTGGGCTTGTGTCCCATTTACATTGATTACTAGCTGTGTGACCTTGAGCAAGTTTTAAAATCTCTCTGTGCCTTGGTTGCCTTATTTGCAAAAGGAGGAGAATAGTAGCACGTATCTCATAATGTCAAGGGAGCAGGTGAGATAATGTACATAAGTGCTTTGCATATGACTAGTATACAATAGATGAGAATTGTTATATAGTGTCTGGTATCTAGTAGGCAAGCCCCAAACAATAGTCTATTAAATAGTATTATTCTTAACCATATATTGTTTGAATTTATTTTGCTAAGAATGCATCCACTAAATTTAAGCTGGAAGGAACTTTTCAGTTCAATAAGTCTAATTTACTTTTCTAGAGAGTTCGAGTTTGTATCAGAGACAGTCTTCCTGTCTCTAGATTTGTGGAAATGACAGTGAAGGAGAAAGAACAAAATGTAAGGATTTTAAACACTGGTAGGTGAATCAATCCTTTATTCTTCTGCAATAAAAAGACACTTTTTTTGGCCTTAATTTAATTTTTTCTTATGGGGCAGCATTATCAATGGAACTGGCCGGAATTGCTTGGAACAGGCCAAGGTTTTAGGAGATGCTGACTGCGTGAGTCACTCTTATCTCCCGAAAGTATGACTGGATGGAGGCCGGATGGTGAACCCAGTCCAAAGAATTGCAGGCAAAGCCAAACTTTGTGAAAAGGTTCAACAGAAAGAAGAAGTTGCTAAGAAACTGGGAAAGGGAAGGTAGAGGAGGAAGAGGGAGGTAGTGGAGAAAGGCCAGAATGTAAAAGAAGAGGAAAAGAAAGATTTGGACATTTTGTATTAGAAGATGAAAACCTCTATAGCCTATTTAATGATGTTACTTTTTATTTTTAATTTTTTTTGACACTTAAGATCATTATTTATTTCTGGAGTTTTCCATATATATTTTCAGACTGCAGTTGACTGCGGGTGACTGAAATCCTGAAAAACACACCCTTTGATAAAGGGGACTACTGTACGACTGTACTTTCATTTTCCCACCACCCCAAATGCCTTTCTTCCCCTGTTCCAGTTCATCCTCTCTTCCAGAGGCAATCATCCACTTTCTGATTTCATTCTCAACATATTGTAGCATGAGTCAGTGGTTTTTACCTTTCTATTGCTGAGTAGCATTCCATTGTATGACTACCCCTCAATTTGTTTATCGATTCTGTTGGTGAGCATCTGGATGTTTCCATTTTTGACTCCTATGAATATAGCTTATCTAAACATTATTTTTGTGGGCATACATTTTCATCTCTCTTGAGTCAAAGGCAAGGTGCATGCTTGCTTTAAGATATTTTCTTCAAGTCTGTCTAAGAAATGTTTGCCTACCCTAAGATTGCAATGATATTCACTGTTTTCTCCTGGGATACTTATGTTTCTAACTTTTATGTTCAGGTTTTTAGCCCATTTGGAATTGATCTTTGGGTATGGTATGACATAGTGGTCAAGGGTCTTTTTTCTCTCCACCCCCCCCCCCGATAGCTATTTAGGATTTCCAGCATCTTTTAATAATATTACTTTTTAAACCATCTCATTTTGACTTTCTCCTAGAGGTTTTGCCTATAGTTGTTTTGAGTTTGAATGGATTGTAAAATATGCCCCAAAGCAATATGGAAAACTCCTCAATCATGAAACAATTCAAGTCTCTGTTAAAAAAATTTGCACAACTTTTTTTTTTTTTTAAAGAAGACATCTGCTCTGTGTAAGAAATATAGGTGCCTCTGAAAAAAGGTTTGAGACTTTTTTCTTTTTATTCAGTGTCACTAAGACAGTTTACAAGGCTGGGAGATCTGAGTATTTTGCTAAGGTAGTTGAGAACTTGATGTAACTAATTAAGTCCTCTATAGAAATTAGTCTTAAGAAGTGCTGCCAGATGATTTTATTGAATATAGCTGATTGGGGATTAGGAAAGTTGGGACAAAAATGAATGAAGTGGAAACTTAGCTACTTGTAGCTGTGGAGAAATAGAAAATACTCTCTGCTGTCACATGAAGAAAAAGAAAGAAGAGGCTTTGAGCACAGAATTCATTCCATCAGCCTGGTTAAGGTCCCTAGAATATCTGTTAGTAGGACAGAAAGAGAATCTATGGATGTTAGCAAAGCCCACAGAGCTATTTGAATTTAAGGAAACTCAGAAGTTTTCAACAAATTGCTGAGAAGGGATTTTGGTGTCAAGCTTAGCAAGTCAGATATGGCAATTTAAAAAAGAACTAAGAATCTGTAGAAAAGGTACTTAGTTGTGTCTTAGATGTTCACTTCTTTAAAAGTTTATCTAAAATATAATCTTTGAGAGTGTTTATTTAATCATGGCTAATTGTGTCTCATATATAGAAGGCATTTCTGTTTCTACTTAGAATTTTCATTCTGAAGGCATTTGTACTAGAGGACAAGGAAATATATTATTAGGCAAGGGCAAGTATAGCTGTTTTTGATGTGTCAATAGTGGCAAAATTAGTTGGTGAAGAGGCCTTCTGGGTCTTTGAAAAGAAAGGTGTTGGTAGGGATCTACTTCTGAATGGCAGGCAAAACCAGGGTTTTTAAAAATTTAATCAGGACTGCCACTTGGTGGCAGCATACTTAAAATGTACCTACAAGTTTTTGAGTTGGGGTGATGAATAAAGTTCTTTTAAAAGTTGAAACTGTGAAATAAAGGTTATGATGTGACAAAAATGTTACAGCAGTTGTGCTTGAAGGGTTTAAACACGGCCAAGAAAATATAAAGTTTCTCTTATACTACTAAGAATGAACACAGGACTGGAAGAGATTTCTTGCTATATTTTGTCTAGATCTTTAAATTTTGTCTATTTACTTTGATTTTTAATTTTGTATATCTATAGACCTTATATTTCAGTTATTTTTAAAGTTGTCACTTTTATCCTCTCTTTGGGGTTAGGTAGGAAAAAAAACTTTGAGTTATGATGGATCAACCTTTTGTGGATCAGGAAAATTATTTTCTCTTTTGGCATCTTAATCACTGGATCACAGAATTTAAGTGAGGGAAAAAAAATGGATGCTTACTTTACTTTCCTTTAGAGAGGAAAAATATTTCAATGCCAGAGGGATTTTTTGTTTTGTTTTGTTTGGTTGCTTGTTTTTGTTTGTTCTTAACATGAAAATCCACCAGTTGAGCTAAATAAACTACTAGCTTGTTTTAGGCTTAGCTCAAAGAGTATTTTGTTGTTTCAGATTTTTTTCTAGTTTAATAGTATGAGAAAAATCTATAAGGTCAATACTGACTGAACCAATTTATGGTCCTGAGCCTAAATTTTGGGGAAAATATTTTAGTTGGTGATTTCACTGAAAATGTTAATATTTGTGTTTGCTTCATTTTATCCTAGTTTGTGTTTTTAGTTTGGTGGACTTAAGTCCATGGTAAGAAATAACAGGAATGTTGAAAATATGGAGCTATAAAACACCTTTAATTTACTAGATCCTGAAATAAATAATTTCACTTTTGCTGCCATTTATCAGAATTTACTTAGTCCCTGTCAGTCTTTTTCTGCACTTTACCATGATGATTTATAATCCCAGGTGTATTGGGCTCATCCAGTTCCTTCTCACCCTTTAACAAATGAGAATTGGAGGCCCAGAATATCAATGAGCAGATATTGGGCTCATGAGCAGATATCTCTTTCATGTGGCAACAGGGTCAGGCTGACAAATTCTGTGCACAAATCAAGCATGGAATTATCACCTAGCGCAAATAGTTAAATAAGGATATATGTGATGAGAAGCTGCCATGCCATATAAGTATCTCTCAGTAAAGTAAAAACCTAAAACTCTGTCATCTTCTGAGTTTAAGCCATTGTGCCTCAGCAACAAATGTACTCTAAGACAGAGGGAAAAAGTTATTAGCTAAAACCAATGCTGTCTTTTGAGAAGGATGGCATAATTTGCATCAGTAGCACAGGAAATATTGGCAGCACTCTTCCCCTAGTCAAGCCTAATGGAGACCAGTGAGGGGAAGACTTGGAACAGATGTTGCATGATGTGGTATAATAGAGTGCAGCCTGGGGTATAATAGGGAGCAGCCTGGGGGCAGTGACTACAGACAGTGTAATTATTCTGCAAAATAAAATGAAAGTATATTGGGAGTGGGAGGGAGCTACTTTCCTCCCAGGGAGACTGGGAGGAGAGAGGAGAGTCAAACAACACAACAGTGTGGTCAAAAAATCTTCAAGAAATAGGGTCTAGCATCCAGCGGTACGTTATTTGCAACTCTGTGCTGTGAATACCCTGCGGCACTACAGAGCTTCAGTAAAATGTGCAGTACATACAGATTCTCTAAGAGCAACGTTTTTGTTTCTTTAAGTTTCTTAGCAATCAAGAACAGTGTTGTGTTCCCTACCAGGGTTGATACAAAGCATGGAGAAGGGGCCAGCTGTAGACTCAGGGTGGCTGTGGGGGTAAGGATGATCATCAGTGTTCATAGGAGGAGACACTCAGGATAGAAGTGCCCATGTAAACACCAGGGAATGTGCTGACCTCTTGGGGAGGACAGGAAACAGAAGCCCTAACTCTCAGGTTTATGTATGCATATGTGTATGGATAGATAGATGTGGATAGAAAATTTCCACCAATATGTGACTGCCAGCAGTTAAATAAGAACCCTCACTGTCCTTAGTCCTATGTTAGGTACCAGACAATGACAGAAAAAGTATAACACTTGGGCCCTTCCCTGAAGAGACCCATGAGCCAAAGTTGAGAAATTGATTTATTGCACAAGATGTGGCAGCAGTATCACTTCATATGCTCTTATACATTGAAAAAACAAAGTGGTGAAACAAAAGACCCTTGAAAAAAATTTGAGACAGTAATATCTTTGTGGCTTTCCTCTAAGAATAATTAGAGTCGGCAAAATGACGGAAAACGTTGCTCAGCGTCATGAATGAGGTTTTGCCTCTCTCTAGGACTTGCCTCTCTCCCTGCCCTTCCTTGACAAACTCAAGAAAAGAATACTCAGGATTAGCAATCGTTTCAGACAGGAATGGAGCAGCCACCATCTGATAACAACCCAAGAGTAATACCAGATGTTAACCTTGGCTTTGGAGCTTGGTCATTGGATTAATCATGTGATTATTTCCCCCAAAATACCTGTGAAGCTGGTACCATCGTTTTCTCATTGTATAGATGAGGTAGGTCAAAGAGATCAAGCAAATCATCCAAGATCATAGAGCTGGTTGAAAACCAAAGTTTATTGATCTTTTTGTTTGGTTAATCTATGTAAGTGGTTCTTGACAGAGAGCACTCCAAGGGAAATTTGGAATTTTGAGGGAATACTGTTGGTTGTCACAATAATCCGGGGGCAGGAGCAGCCTATAATGTGATGACAGTCCTTGTAGGACAGTCCTATGCTCCAGGAACTGTTCTGCATCCTGCATGTCTTTTTTTTTTTTTGGTTGTTTGTTTGTTTTTGCTTTATTTTTAAAATTGTGGGCTCATACCCATCTATAAGTTATTATTATATTTTTTTATTTTAAAAATGTGGGGTACAATTCAGGGTTAGGTATACAAGTGTTGATTATGCAGGTACCTTTGTCGATGAGGCATGCCCCCCTCCCCTAGCAGTTTCCCTCAACTGCCAATCCCACCCCCATCCCCTGACAGTTTCCCACTATTGCCAATATCTTTCTTATTATATTATTATTGTTCAAGGTCCGCTTATGAGTGAGAACCTATGGTATGTTGTTCTTTGTTTCTGTGATAGATCACTGGGTATAATCGACTACAAATCCAACTAAATTGCTGCGAAGTTCATATGTTTGTCCTTTTTTATGGCTGCATAATATTCCATTGTGTATATGTTCCATGTTTTTTAAAACCAATCCAGCTTCAATGGGCAACATGGTTGGTTCTATGTTTTTGCTATTGTGAATAGAGCTGCAATAAACATTTGTGTGCAGGTATTTTTTCTGCAGAATGATTTGAATTCCTCTGGGTATATTCCCAATAGAGGGATTGCTGGGTCATATGTCAGGTCAATTTCTAGCTCTTTCAGAAAGCACCACATTGTCTTCCAGAGAGGTTGCACTAGTTTGCATTCCCTCCAGCAGTATAGAAGCGTTCCTTTTTCTCCACAGCCTCGCCAGCATCTGCTGTTTGTTTTATTAATGATGGCCAGTCTTACTGGGGTTAGGTGGTATCTCAATGTGGTTTTGATTTGCATTTCTCTGATGATGAGTGAGGCTGAGCACTTTTTCATGTGTCTGTTGGCTGCCCATATATCTTCTTTTGAAAAGTGTCTATTCATATCTTTTGCCCACTTTTCAGTGGGGTTGTTTGAGTTCCTTGTAGATCCTAGATGTTAGGCCTTTGTCAGATATACAGTTGGCAAATATTTTTTCCCATTCTGTGACCTGTCTCCCTGCTCTCTTAATGGTTTCTTTTGCTTTGCAGAAGCTTGTTAGTTTGGTGAGGTCCCACTTGTCTACCTTATTTCTTAAATTATTGGCCTTTAGGGTTCTGAATAGGAGTTGGATGCCAGTTCCATTTTCCATAAGGGTGTCTCCTGCATTTTCTAAGATTCTTATAGTTTGAGGTTTTACATTTAGGTCTTTGATTCATTTAGAATTAATTTTTGTGTATGGTGATAGGTAGGGGTCCTGTTTCAATCTGCATGTGGTTAGCCAGTTTTCCCAGCATCATTTACTGAATAGGTTCTTCTCTCCCCAGTGGTTGTTGCTCGAGGCTTTGTCGAAAATGAATTGGTTGAGGAATTGAGACTTTGCTACCAGAATCTCTATCCTGTTCCACTGGTCTATATGCCTGTTCTTATATCAGTACCAGGCTGTTATGATCACTATAGCCTTATAGTAAAGTGTGAAGTCTGGACGTGTCATATGTTCTGCTTTCTTTCTTTTGCTAAGGATTGTTTTGGCTATTCGTGGTCATTTATGTTTCCATATTAATCTCTATATTATAATTTCCAAGTCTGAGAAGAATGATGTTGACCACTTAAGGGGTATTGCGTTGAAACTGTAGATTGCCTTTGGTAGGATGGACATTTTAACAATGTTGATTCTTCCTGTTTATGAGCATGAAATATTTTTCCATTTGTTTGTGTCTTCTTGGATTTCTTTGAGCAGCGTTTTGTAGTTCTCATTGTAAAGGTCTTTCACTTTTCTGGTTAGGAAGATGCTGAGGTATTTCATTTTTTGTGGTTATTGTGAATGGGATTGTGCTTTTAATTTGGGTCTCTGCTTGCTTGTTGTTAGTGTATAGGGATGCAACTGTCTTTACATGTTTAATTTGTACATTGAGACATTGCCAAAGTCCTTTATCAGTGCAAGCAGGTTTTTGACAAGTTCTCTTGGATTTTCACGGTATGGGATCATATCATGAGCAAAGAGGGATAACTTGACTTCCTCTTTTCCTATTCGGATACTCCTGATTTCCTTCTCTTGTCTAATTGCCCAAGCTAGGACTTCCAACACAATGTTGAACAAGAGGGATGAGAGTGGCAGCCTTGTCTTGTTCCAGTTTTCAGGGGAAATGTTTCCAGTTTCTGTCCATTTAGTAATATGTTAACTGTGGGTTTATCGTAGATGATACTTACTATTTTGAGGTATGTTCTTTCTATACCTAGTTGTTTGAGGGTTCTTATCAAGAAGGGATGCAGGATTTTATCAAAAGCTTTTTCTGCATCTAATGAAATAATCATGTGGTTCTTGTTTTTAATATCTGTTGATGTATTTAATTACATTTATGGTCTTGTGAATGCTGAGTGAGCCCTGCATCCTGGGGATGAAGCCTACTTAGTCGTGGTGGATGATTTTCGAGATGTGTTTTTGGATCTGATTTACTAGAATCTTGTTGAGGATTTTTGCATCTATGTTCATAAGGGATATTGGCCTGTAGTTCTCTTTTTTTGTTGGATCTTTATCTGATTTGGGTATCAGTGTGATGTTAGCTTTGTAAAATGCTTTGGAGAGAATTCCATCTTTTTCAATTGCCTGGAATAATTTCAATACAATTGGTATCAGCTCCTACTTGTATGTTTTGTAGAATTCTGCTGGAAAGCCATCTGGTGCAGGACTTTTTTTTAGTAGATAGTTTTCTTATAACAAAATCAATTTCCTGGGTTGTTATCAGTCTATTTCGTTTCTCAATGTCTTCTTGTATCAACCTGTGGAGGTGGTGTAATGTCAGAAAGTCCTCCATTTCATTTAGGTTATAAAGTTTTTTTCCATATAGGTATACATAGTGATCTCTGATAATCTTTTATATTTCTTCTGTGTCAGTTGTGATTTGATCTTTCTGATTGTGTTTATTGGGCTTTTTCTCTCTTTTCTTGGTCATTATGTCTAGGAGCCCATCAATCTTGTTAATTCTTTCAAAGAACCAACTTTTTGTTTTGTTGATGTTTTCTATGATACTTTTGTCTTCTATGTCCCATATTTGAGCTCTTATTTTGGTGATTTGGATTTCTCTGCTAAAGTTGAGTTTTTGTTGGTCTTCTCTTTCCAGCTCCCTTAGGTGATTTGTTAGGCTTGCCACTTGTGATCTTTCCATTTTCTTGATGTGTGCTTGTAGAGATATAAATTCTCCTCTTATAACTGCTTTCATGGCATCCCAGAGGTTTTGGTAAGATGCTTCTTCATTTTCATTTGTTTCCAGGAATCTTTTAATTTCTGCTTTGATTTCAGTGTTGACCCAGGAGTTGCTCAGCATCATGCTGTTTAGTGTCCATGTCTTTATGGGCTTTGGAGTAATTTTTTTGGTGTTGATATTTATTTTTATTCCACTGTGGTCTGAGAAGGTGCATGGCAATATTTCAACCTTATGGAATTTGTTTATGCTTGATTTATGTAGAGGATGTGATTGATACTTGGAGTACATTTCATGTGGTGATGAGCAGAATGTATATTTTGTGGTTGTTGGGTGGAATATTCTGTAGGTATATATTAAGTCCATTTGTCAATGTCAAGTTTAGGTTCTGGATCTCCTTGTTAATTTTTTGCCTCGATAGTCCCCTGTTATAATAGTGTTAGAGTCAGTCTCTTTTTTTTAGTTTATTTAGTAGTTGCCTTGTAAATGTTGGTGCTCCTGTGCTGGGTACATATATGTTTAGGATGGGTATTTCTTGTTGATGGATTGAACCTTTTATGTAGTGTCCTTTTGCATCTTTTAAAATTTTTGATAGCTTAAAGGTTGTTTTGTCTGATATTAAGATTGCAACTCCTGCCTTCTTTTGTGATCCATTTGCCTGGAGACTTGTTTTCCATTCTTTAACTTTGAGTCTGTGTATGTCCTTTGTGGTGAGATGAGTTTCCTGGATGCAGCAAGTAAATTGAGTCATGGTTTTTTATCCAGTTTGCCATTCTGTGTCTTTTCAGTGGTGCATTTAGTCCATTCACATTCAGGCTGGTTATCGAAATGTGATTGTTTCTCCCTGCCATAAGGTCCATAAAAGTTTTTTCTTTGCTTATTTTCTTTTGGTTTTGGGGTTAATGTATGTGTGTGTTTTCAAGTTTCTTGTTATACAGTATTCTCTGTTGATTCTGTGCTCTGTTCTCTTGGGAAATGTGTTGTCATACTTTTTTTTCTTTCTTCTGTGTTTAATACCTTTTAAAGTGTCTCCTGTAGAGCTGGTCTGGAAGCTGCATAATCTCTTAGGGATTGGAAATCTGGGAAGGACTTGAATTCTCCATCACTGATGAAGCTGAGCTTGTCTGGATAAGAAATTCTTGGTTGAAATTGTTTTTCTTTGAGGACTTTGAATATAGGGCTCCAGTCCCTTCTTGTTGCAGTATTTCAGCTGATAAGTCTTCTGCTATTCTGACTGATTTTCCCTGGTAGGTAGTCTGACCTTTCTTTCTTGCTGCCTTTAGGAATTTTTCTTTTGTGCCTACTTTGTGTAGGCAAAGTACTATGTGTCTAGGGGTTGGTCTTCTCATCTGATGTCTTGTGAGGGTTCTCTGTATCTCTTGTGCTTGGCTGGTCACACCTCTGGTGGGAAAGTTTTCCTGGATTACCTCCTGAAATACTTGCTCCAAGTTGTTCCCCATTTCCCTTTCTTCTTCTGGGATACCAGTCAGGCATAGATTTGGCCTCTTGATATAATCACACATCTCTTGTAGGCTTTGTTCTTTCTTCCTGAGTTTTCTTACTATGTTTTTTACAGATCAGGATAATTCCATGTTCTGGTCTTCAAGTTCTGAGATTCTTTCTTCAGCTAGATTAATTCTGCTTTCCATGCTTGTCATCTTATTATTTATTTCCTGAATGAAATTTTTATTGCCAAAATCTCTGTTACAATTTATTTCAATGTTACGTCTTGTCTTTCTTGAGTCTTATTCACTCTTTCCATCCATTCCCTAATCCTTGTTGTATTCTGTGGACAGTCATTTGTGACTTCCATTGTTTGGGCACCAAGGTCTGATGTCTCAGGAGTTCTGTCTTTGGTACACTTGAAATTGCTTGAAACCTTCTTTTGGTTTTTCCTCCTTTGTGACAGATCTCTTATTTCTTTGGTTTTGTTATTCAGTGTCAGTGGGAAAGGCTTTCCCTTCTGATGTTTGCTCAGTCCTCTATTCTTCCCTGATCTGGGCTCTGGACTTGTTCTATTTTGAAATAAGAGGGTGGATGGGAAATTTTGCTGTCTCTTGTAGTTTTTGAAATTTGAATAAAGTAGGGGATCGGGGTTCTAGGAGTCAGAGACTACTTGCAAATTAAAATGTTCACTTATTGTGGTATGTGTTCCCAGAGACCCACTCCCCATCATCACTCTATATGATGATGCAAAGCAGAAACCAATGCAAAAACAATTGAACACATACACACACACCCCACAACAGACTGGAATAACAACAGAGCAAAACAAAACAAACAACAACAACAACAACAAAAGCAAAGACAACTAAATACACACACACATGCCTAGCACAGAGTGAATAGAGAAGAAAAACAAAGACTGGAGGAAAATACAGAAAAAGCAAAAAAAAAAAAAAGGAATTGAGGTCAAACCCTCACACATATATTGACACACACCTTAAACTATAAAAAATTAATATGAAAAAACCTAGAAGAACAAATGAGCAAAACTCAACAATTAACAAGAAAATCAAAAGATAAACACTCAGTCATTCACATACACACATAAACAGAAAACAACAAATAAAAGAAGGAAGAAACAGGGAAAAAAGAGAAAAAACTTTTTTGGGGGGATGCAGATCAAACCCTCACATACACATTCATGCACAGAGGAAAAATATTTTAAAGAATTAGATGAAGTAACAGACAGTCAAAATTTTTAAAATTAAAATATAATTGGAGGAACTTCCAGCAAGATGGCGATGGGGCAGCCTGGTTTATAAACCCTCTGCAAAGGAGAACGCAGAGGGTCTCAGGCTCTCTCCCCGGAGGCTGCGGATCCCAACGTCAGCAGCCTGTTCTTCACACAGTGCTTGGCTGTGGCCACCGCTGGGGCATCGCAGCATCTGGACAGCCACTACAGCTGCAGACACAGCAGCCGCTGGCGCCGCCGCAGCCTCCATGGCGGCCATAGTGCATTGCGCCACCCGTGCCTGAGGTGATCCACGACTTCAGTCCTTGAAGCCCCTGCAGGCAAGATCTGCTGGGATCGCTGCCACCTCTGTTGCCACCGTGAGATCCTGCCAGCCGTGGGTCTCCTCCCGTGTGCCCCTAGGCAAGCTCCCATCTCCGCCTCTGCCCAACTCCTGTTGGACTCCACGCCCTTTGGGGTGAGCAGCTGAGATAGCACCACCTGCTGGCAATTCAAGGTAACAACACTGAAACAGGAAAAAACTTGAAAAACAGACACAGGCCAGATTTGAGTGAACTGACAGTGATCTGAAATGTCCTTCACAGCTGGCCAGGGGCAACTGATCCTAACTGTGAACTAATTTACCAGCTAGAGAAGAAAGCTAGAAATCAGAACTGAAAGGACATTGGACTTAAATGAAAGTCTCAGAGTGTGCTCGATTGGTTCTGTAGTTTAATGACTTGATTCTATTCCTACTGTTTTGTTCTTTTTTTTTCTTTTCCTCTTCCTTTTCTTCTCTTTTCTCCTCTCTATAAACCATATCTTTGTATAAAGGAACAGCACACCAATAAGGTGGTTGATTAGCTTATATGTTAGCATCATTGTATGTTTTAATTTTTTTGTATGGGAGTTGGTTAGTCTGTAGCCGTGGTCTATTGTTTT